>NC_053112.1:30392582-30657582 GCF_010015445.1 Perca fluviatilis
TATATATATATATATATATATATATATATATATTTTAGTGTTATATTGGATGTGAAAAGAAGGAAATGGTTCTAACATTGCACTTTAGATGGATGTGAATGTCCCACACGAGGAGTCATTTATATAGGCCTAGTTCTGTTTTATAGTGATCGATTATCTATTCAAAAAATGTTCTATTAAAGAAAAGATAGAAAATAAATATTTGTGTGTGCTGGAAAGTGGTTAGAAAATATGAAATCGGAATCGGCAGTTCAAACTCAATGAAAAATTGGAATCGCCCTACAAAGTTGAAATCGGTGCATCTCTACTTTTCACTTATTGTCTTATGTTGCTGGTTTTGTATTGTTTATTATTACTGCTTTAATGCTGTTCAGTTGTTCTGTTGCTGTCTGTTATTTGTGTTCTTTTAATTGTAAGTGCACTGAGACCATGTCTAATGGTGATTTTACACCTTAAATAAAATTTGATTTGAATTTAGATTTTCAATGTTGAATGTCATGTAACATTCCCCATTTATATGTATATGGACTGAGTTTGCTATACATAAATACCATATTACTAAATTGTTCTTTATTGTAGTGCTGTGTTAGGTCATTTGTAACTTCCACATGTAGGCGAGAGAAGTAAAAAGGGGTCAGTATTTGTAATGCAGTGTGCCATACAGTAATAACACAGGGCCAGCAGCATGGCTTTGGAAATGGACTATTATTCATCACACAGCTCTCATGCTGCATTATCTGCCACAGTGACCACGTTGTGTTGATTTCGAATGGGATTGGTATGTCTGCACGTAGCATATAAACTTGAATTGATTCTGGTGGTCAATTATCACACACACACACACACACACACACATTCGGTAAAGAGACAAATAGTCCAGCTTCACTTATCTCCAGATCTTCTGTTTTCACATTAGCAATGAGCACAAATGCCGCTCAACTCACTCCCCTGTTAAACTACTTTGACGTGAAGTGTTTGCTAACGAGTGACAGGCATTGTGTTCTTATGCACTCGCTGTATGTGTTAGCAGTCAGTGCCTGCACCACTCAGTTTAATGAAGCACTATGGCAGGGGCGGTAGGGGCGGTTTATAAGACGCTGTTTGAGACTGTTTAATGTAATGTGTTTGCTCTCTATGGTTAACTATGAGGAGTCACATAATAACTAGACTCTTTCAGCTTTCAGGAACAGCGTGGTTATGCACAGCTGTATTACGGATGGGCGATACGACGACAGTGAGATATTACAAATTTGTCAACTGTAAGAGATTTATTGATACCATTTCTACTGTGGCAGCTATCCCTTTATTTCCTCTGGTTGTATTAAGGCCACTGGTTTCCAACATTTTGGGCTTAAAACAAAGCAGTGCCTACTTGCAACTACTCGTTACAAATTATGGTCCCGTTGTGGACAGTGGGTGAGCAGTTCAACCAAAGAGTTTTCCCTCTCACATTGTTAAATTTGAAAGAATTATAGAGGCCTTAAGTAGTATTTCATAAGAAAGGTAAAGTTAAGGAAACCCCAGGTTGGGAACCAGTGGAAAAGGCCATTGTAGCCTATGTTGCAAGTCAATAAGTGGGAATGCTTTATGGCAGTATGGTTTTTAGTTTTAGGTGGTTTTTGCAGGTATGTGATGAAGTTCCTAGCCTGTCAGGTATTTAATTAGCAAATTAGCCCGAAACTGTCCATAAACTATTTCTCAAATGATTTTCCAGAAAATTAATTATATAAAAATATGACTAACTATGCAGACCCAGTGATAAAGGAATTATATCCATATAAACCACTGTATACTGCACTGTATTGTACTTTTGGATGCCACCATGCTTATCCATTTGGTTGACATATTTCACTGGTATTAAAGAATATACACATATATTCCCTAAAAATACTTTTTCCTATTGTCGATGGGGAGCGGGTGTGCTGATGTGTAGGTGGTAAAGCTCCGTGACAGCTTTCGGCTGTACAATAACATCTGGAGCTCTCACACAAGCTGAACAGCTTGAATTGTGTCTCATTGGGATCACTTTGTTTGGCTCTTTTTTGGGACAGCGAGTATTTATCATGTTGTCCTTCACAGTGTGGTGCACTACATTAGCAAGCTAACAAACACTTGTGGTATTCAATCTCCAGATAACAAAAACCTTTTCCGGGCTGCTTTTATAATGTTTCTTTCTGCTTGTCCAATATGTCCAGTCCAGTTTCCACATACAAAAGACTCTGGTTATGAAGGAAGTTGCTGATTGTGAATGTTATTGTTTCTGTTAAAGCCCCTTTTCCTAACCAGTGGAGTGTGAGGGACCTGTGCACATCTGGCCTCCACTCCATCACAAGGCCTGTCTGCTTTCTCAGCCCATGAAAATGGACGGCTCCCTTGTTCCTGTTTAATGTGATATTGATCGAATGAACTCCCAGCTGAAGGACAAAGCTGTGGGAGAGAGTGGCTGCCACATCCCTACATGTCAGTTGGACCCCTCTGACTCTCAGCTCAATAGGAAATGCTGTGATGAATGCTGTTTCTGAGGTTCAAACTACCCAAGTGTCAGCACCAGGAAGCTAGTGTTCAGAGCTTCTTAGTAGGAAACTGAGGACATAACCTAACAACTTTTCTGTATCTGAACATATATTTGTTATTAATATTGCTATTATGATTGCATTTAGTACATTTGTGTTGGTTTAGTTTGATATTATGGAGATATTAAGCTGACTCTCGAGTAAACGTCTTTATGTTTGTGGCTTCATGCTAAAATAGTTGCTTTGTAGCACATCCCAGTGGCTTTAAAGATTAAGTAGAAATATGTGTTTGAATGCAAACTAAAAAAGACACAGACACTCCAAAAATATCAAGTACAGTACAGAGAAGTACTCCTGCTGACTGGAATAATGAGCGGTACCTTGTGGGTGCCCTATTTATTTTCAGGAGTGTGAGTACTTGATGGTACTTTTTATTGAAAGACACACTGGCATTTCATTAAGCAAAAAAGGCTGCAGCCTTAAATTTAATGAGAAGTTGCATCAGCAAAAAGGAGTTGGTTTACACACTTTATTCTGTGTATTTCCTGTGAAGAAAAAGAAAAGGAGGAGTTGGTTTAATCTGCTTCATTTTTTTTGTTTCAGTTTCAAAAGCCACCCATTGTTGTTATTGAAGACATTTATATTAATGTAAAAGCACTCTCGGAGCAAAGCTAAAACTGAATCGATGTGGTTTGCTGGCAGGCTGTTTTTGAATGGATTTGTTTCCAGATCATTCTTTACAGGATGCTTTGGATCCTTTTACTCTTTAATGTCAGTTCACCAAGGGAGGGATGTACTTTTGAGTACAGAGAACAAACTGAATAAGCTAGTAATGGTCTAGTTTTAACACTTATTTCCTTCTTTCTTTTTCAGATTCAACAGAGGTTGCCTCTACTTGGAAATTGTCATGCTCTTTTCTACAGTGCACTCGCACCCTCCAGTGGTAATATACAGTTACTACCTCCACATGATAATTAATTGCTGTATTTCACACGGCTGCCCCCTGTTTGTGACTTTACAATCACTCTTGCTGGGGGGAAAAATGATTAAATGTGTCAGCTTGGCATGGTGATCTGTACAAGACATATAGCATGAAAAGGATTTCCTCCTCATTTTGTTGCAGACGTGTCTTTGAGGTACAAATATGGCCGCTTGGTTCTGGAGGTCCCGTTGCCCTCCAGGAAGGAGAAGTGTGTGTTCTTCCTCAGGCCCATGCTGATGAGCGTAGGAGACCTGATTGCAGATCTGCAGAGAGAGGACCCTGGAGCCACTACTTCCATTTTCTCTGAGGGTAGGACTCGACATCATGTGTTAGATTTGAACAAACCAAACCGATCACATTGTTGTGGTTTCAGTGAGTCAGGTTTAAACATTTTGGTAGCAACCTGGTTTGACAGGTTCTTTTGTTTTGGAGTGAAAGCTGAAGAGCAGCACAGAGTACTTTGGCATGATGCCTATCTTTTCACAAACCATTAACTCATTTTCACCACTGTTGCTAGATTGCTGTAACATCCACCCTAAAGGTTTAAAAAAAGGTAAATCAGCTTTGAAATAATCGAGAGCAGTAATTCCTTGTTGCTTGCTTTAAACCTTTAAGGGCGCGGACACACTAACCTGATAATCAGCCGTTGGACAGTCTGGCGAGGTCGGTGACTCAAGTCTGTTCAGTGTGTTCTGTGATGTCGTCCATCTGAGGGGCTGTCGGCCTTCATTTTGGCCGACCTGACATGTTCAGTCAGAGACAGGGCAGTCGGGACTCACCCGGAAATGGCGAGCGGCTGAGCCTCTCAAAATCTGCCGAAAATCTTTTAAACTGACCTTTGTCAATCTGAAATGAAGACAGATTCAGCAGCTGTATGGCCTATTTCTCGCTTAAAATGTTTTCAGAAACACGTTTCAGTTAACTATTTTAGTACAATATGAGATGGTATTCTGAACAAGCCGCCCTGACAGTCTGGCTTTGAATTTCCGGAGAAAACAAACTCACGTGACGCGTTCGTCCAATCAGCTGCCAGTTTTCATTTCTTGGGCAACAATACAGACATACAATACAGTATAGAAGTACCTTTTGATACAGAGTAGCGCCGCCTGCTGCTATGGAGACGTATTGCGTCGCATGCTCAAGTTGGTGTCGCCTCAGTGTGTTTTGAGGCAGTTTTTGGGATCTCGGGGACCCGACTGATCAGTCCGACTGCCTTTTCTAATGTTGGTCGGCCGTCTGGTTAGTGTGTCAGCGCCATAAAACAGTTATGGGAAATGTACCTTGCATTGCCAATAACTGGGCTAATTTTTAGTATAATGGAGAAATATATATACATAGCTGTCAGTGTTGGTTGGGGCTGAATGTAAATGAAAAAAAGAAATCTGGGGGTGTGGAGTAGAAAGAAGTGATCTTACCAGACCTTTGTAGCTCACACCTCATTTCCAGAATGAGCTCATAAAGTGGCGTATGTATGACACGCCAATTCGTATGCCATTTTGGCGTGTTATCAAGACTCATAATTGCTTTTTAGCGTGTTTATCAACGCTGTTTGGCCACCATTGACCTACATTACATTATCGCCAATTATCGCCGTAGCGAGTAATATGAAAGGACGTAAGTCTGCGGATGGGTAAAACACAGGAGAGCCGGGATCGCGTCCCGGGTGTGCTGTTTATCGACTGTTTTTTTTTTGTTTTTTTTGTTTTTAAAAGCCTTCCCCAATGTTCTTTGTTTTCCTAAGCGTGTGACGTTGGTCACATCGTGTTTTTGGCGTTTTTTTTAATTGTTAGTAAAGCCTTTCCCAATGTTCTTTTCTTTCTTCTTTTTTTTTGATGGCGATACACGGAAAAACACAAATATCGGCCGGCCGATAAAATCGGTCTATCACTACACTGCAAAAGGTGATGAATAGGGCGACTGTAAATAGCAGTTACAATGTAACAACGTATTTTAGCTGTCCTTGTTGGTCCGTAATACAGAGCTCCTGCAGTGTGTTTTAAGGACAGAGTGTGACTCAATCTCCTGACTGGAAAAACATGTTTCTTTTCTGTAGTAATCGCTCTGTCCATTTACACATGAATTGTTGCTGAGGCAGGCTGGACAGGTTACATTTCAGGAAACCGGACACATTGGAATTTAAAGTGGACAGATCTTAAACGATACAATATTGGAGTCTTCCTTACTTTCCCCGTGTGTCTCATTTCTTTAGAAGACCTGTAGTTTTGCAGTGATGAGTAACTTTGTTTAGGCAGTAAGTTATTGACTCGCTCTCATTTCAGACGATTGTAGATCGTGATATTTGATGGTGATCTGTTTTGCATTTCATTACATTTATAGTTTTTTTTGTCTCTATTTGACGTTTTTATTGAGTTTATTTGGGCAGTCTTTCAGAAAACATGTATTGCTGCCCTATATATATATATATTATTATAATAATATTATATATATATATATATATATATATATATATATATTATATATATATTATATATATATATATATATTATATATATATTATATATTATATATATATATATATATATATATATATATATATATATATATATATATATATATATATTATATATATATATTATATATATATATTATATATATATATATTATATATATATATTATATATATATATATATATATATATATATATATATATATATATATATTATATGATTGCAATAAAAGTACTGAGTTAGATATTTGTCCTCTTCTGACAGATGGAGAGCGTGTAGCCAACTCCACACTGATAGACACCCTGCTGGACAAGGACTTCCAGCTCGTCATCAATGATGCAGTTTATAATGTCTGCTCTCCTGAAAAGGGTACAACACATTTTTCTCCGGTCATCCAGTAAATGGTCCTCATGTTGTCTGCCTGGCAATTACAACTTAGGCCTGCTGATAAATACCAGTGGTTTATCTCTGCAGGCACGACTCATCCACCTTGTTGTGCCCTCTGTTGCAGTGAGCGGCGGCAAGCATGCCATGGAGCTGGAGGACGTGAAGCATGTCGTGCATCTGCTGCACACGGCGCTCCACCTGCCCGAACACCACCTGCTGAAAGAGAGGCAGCTGCTGGAGAGACTGGACAACCTCAAACAGGAGCTGTCACCCCTGGAGAAGGTAGTAGATGCGTCTCAACATCTGTATGCCATTAAACCTCGCTTTATCCCTCATTACATCCCCTTGACCGTCTTTAGTCTCAGTACTGTTTTGAAAGAAACCGGTGACATTTCCGTCCTGTTAGCTTTATTGGCTGGTAACCTATCCCTTCATGTATTATTGCCTGACCCTGATAGATGAAGGCACAGCTGTCGCGTTCAGCAGATTTCCACAGCTCCAGGGTTGTCTGGACTGGCATGGCCCTGTTATCCGTGCAGGGTGGCGCTCTGGCCTGGCTCACGTGGTGGGTATATTCATGGGACGTCATGGAGCCCGTCACTTACTTCATCACCTACGCCACCAGCATTGGAGCCTTCGCCTATTATGTCCTTACCAAACAGGCAAGTCTCAGGGTCAAAAGACACACAAAAAAAACTAAGTTTTGTTCTTTTTTTAATTGATTTAATATAAAGAGAATTTTTGGATAATTCACTTTTTTGCAGAGAGTTAGATGAGAGGATAGATAAATAGGAAACTACAGACAGCAGCAGATAGCTTAGCTTAGCTTAGCTTAGCTTAGCTTAGCATAAAGACTGGAAACAACTGGCCTGGCTCTGTCTGAAGGGAACAAAAATAACCTACCAGCACAAGACAGTGTGGGGTTTGATGTGGGGTTAAGTGCAGGACTATTTATTGGCTGCCCGCAAGGAATTCTGGTCTCTGATGCTTGCCTGGAAACCTCACGGTAACCACAAGACTTCAGGAAGTATCTGCGCCACGCCCAAAATAAGTTCAGCACACAACAGCACACTAGTTAAACCCCAATTTGCAGTTTTTGCACTTCAGTTATTGTATGAATTAAACCTAGAATAAAACTATGTGTTAATTTGTGAGCTGTAATGGTGCTGGTAGGTGGATTGTGTTATCTTTGGACAGAGCCAGGCTAACTGTTTCCAGTCTTTATGTTAACCTCACTTCATATTTAACAGACCGGTATGACAGTGATATCAATCTTTTCATCTAATTATTTAAAATTCTCTTTGTACAAAATCATGCATATGTGTTCAGATACATTTTACTACTCACATTAAGAGCAATCCTATATCATTTTTTCCCTCAGGATTATATATACCCAGACATGAGAGACAGACAGTTCCTGCATTACTTTTATAAAGGGGCCAGCAGGAAGAGGTTCAACGTGGGAAAATACAATGAACTTAAGGATGAACTGGCTGAGGTTGGTTGATTGGTTTACTTTTTACAACCCCAAGCATACATGCACTTTCACAGAGTCATATCTACCTCACTAACACGTTTTAGGCACATAAAAATGTAGGAAGTACATTCAAACTGTACATGTGCTACACTTGAACTATTTCAGTACTTAAAATGTAAGAGCAAAAAGGAAAACACACTTTTGCTAAGATAACATCTATGATGTATATTAGCAAACAAGACTGAGAATCAGCCATGCTAGCAGCTCCTTGATGCTAGTGCTTCGAGCTAAATGCTAATGTCAGCATGCTAACTTGCTCACAACACTAACATACTGATGTTTCGCAGGTATAATGGTAACCATGTTAGTCACCGTAGGTTAGCGTAGCAACATGCTAACGTTTGCGGAGGCTATTATTACGAAAATTGTACTCTCATGCATTCATTGTTTCAAGACCCTATACCAATTATAAGCCACTGCTATGTGTAAATCATACTGAATTAATTGTTAGTACTAATGATAATGGTGGTCTGTGTGTTTTCTGTGCGTCAGGTGGAGGAGGACCTGAGACGTCTGAGATATTCGACTGAATTTCAGCTTCCACTTGAACAGATCCAGCCAAAGCCGTGAACGAAGCCAAGCCATGAATAATGGTCTCTCACGCTTAAACACTCCAGAGCAAAAACAAATGTCCTGCTTTATTTTGAGAATGGTGCCTTTTTACCGGGAATCCATATCATTCTGCGTTTTGTTTAAATACTTGATAATTCTGATGCCAATTATGTCTTTGAGAAAAGTACAAACACTGAGGACTATTGAAATAAAAAGTATTTCCCAAACATTGGGAGAATCTCCTGTCTGCCTGATGTCTTAATTAATTAGTAATGAATTCATTATTGTGGAAAGGTGTTGAGATTGTACTCACTGCTAAAACTTAGCAGAGGATAAAGATTCCAGGGCACAGGTGAAATAAAAACATCACATGAATACACTTTTGCCACAAAAAGAATGAAAGTTATACACAACATAATCACTGTAACGGGAGCAACTAAAATGTCCCACCGATTTTATTATACAGCCACTGTAAGACCACAAAAATACAGGATCAATGTATGCTGGTAACTTTGTTTTTCCTGAGTCATAGATCATGTTTTACAGGTCCACAGTACAGCCTCCTCCCTGAGGTTCTTTCCACACAGGTATTTGTTGCCATGTTGGGTGCAAATAAGCATTATTAAATGTAGTACTGTAAACTGCTACAACACAAAGAACTGCACAAACATGAATTCCCTTTTTGATGGAATGAGTTTGAAGACAAACAGCGTGTTTATGTGGTACCTGGAGATGAGAGATATCACTAGGTGCATATAGAGAGATAATAATGTATAAAAACCCTGATGTGACCGAAATCATGAATGACCTGGCTGTCAAGCTGTTATGTCACATGTCTCATCTTACATTTCCAGCATCCTCAGAGTCTGAGGAAAGCTTTCAGATAAGGCAACATTTGCGTGGTGCTACAGTAGTTTAAAGAAGCAAGCAAAATGTGACAAAATGCTAAGACAGGAACACCACAACGTGGCCCATAATATTCCTGAAGTTTAAAAGCAATTTCGTGAAAGTGCAAAATGTCTACTGATTTACAATGGTTGGACAAATTAATAGGAATACCTTAAAACATAATGCACTCGAATACAACAAGACCATACATCATGGTCTCAGAAACTACCCTTGATTTGAGCCAACATATTTCTGTCATATATAAGCAAGGAAATCCCATTATAGTTTTGTAAATTAGTTATATTCAGGAATATAAAATCACCCTTACATTGGACTTTGGGGGGCAAATTAGTATTGGAAATGAAAAAGATTGAGTTGTGAGAAATAGAGGCAGCATAGTTTACAGTTGATCAATGAATTAATAGATTTTTACAGACAATCAAATATCAGATTTCTCCTTCACCCTCTACAGATACTTTCCCTCTTTTGATTCTCTGTCATGCAAATGCAAAACACTGAAAGCCCTTTATAAACCAGGTCAGGGTTAAACCCAGCCAAGAAATCTGGTTTCTCCAGAAGAAACTTTACATGACAAATGCATGGCATTAGGTTTCGGAAGTGGAGTGATGGCCTGAGGCCAGAAATAGTCAGCATGTGAATACAGCTCGATGGTGTTTTAAGCCCCCAACGTCTCCTTCCAGGCAGCGCTGCGACCATTGACTTCAAGGCACCTAACCCTAACCATTGCCTAATCGACTTCAAGGCACCTAACCCTAACCATTGCCTAATCGACTTCAAGGCAGCGCTGCGACCGTTAACTTCAAGGCAACTAACCCTAACCTTAAGTAGTCCCCTTGTGCCCGTGCCCCTCGCAGCGCCCATCCCGGGCGTTGTGTTTTAACCCTAACCTAACCATAACCATTGCCTAATCCTAGTGCCTTCCAGGCAGCGCTGCTTGGAAGGAGACGTTTGGAGCTTAAAACACAGATAAAACGTGAATACAAGTTGTTCCTGTTATTTTATAACCACTGATTTCACTGAAAATACTACGGCTGCCATTTGACTGATGATTCAATGCATATGTGAATAATGTTTGAGCAAAAATAGAGTGGAGGACTAAAGAAAAACAGCAAAATTCTTGAAAATCTCCCAGCCCCTGTTTCCCAGGTATAAAACCAGCTCATTTTATGACTGAGTTTTTATAAACTGTTACTTTTTTGGTCGGAGGTAGAGTTTCTTGGTGAGCATTGAAGCAAAGCAAGGTACTTGCTTCTTCCCAATGGCGTTCAAGTCGTAACTGTTCCCAACACTCCTCATCGACACTTTCCTGTTGACCAGCGTCAGTAATTCTGTGAACTCAAGGGAGTCCCCATACGTTTGAAGCAGCTGACACAGATCCTGGACATACCAGGAGCCGTTGATGGTCTCCCGGTGGGAATAGTACCCTTAATAAACAACACAGGTGACAGGACAGGATTGTTATTGACTGAACAGCAAGAAGGACATTTAAAGTGCCTTTAATGTACGGTGGCCCTGAGAGCTCAACGAACGGCAAATTATGAAAAACATAAGCAAATAAAAAAAAAACATCTTCACCAATTTGCAAACATATGCACAGCATTTAGAAAAAAACACTACAAATAGAGGAAACACAACCAAAAACAGAAACACTCTGCAAGTAGCACAGACGACAACGGAAAGTGTTTTCAGGGGACACAAAAAATGTATGCACATGGCTGTGACTTACTTGTTGCCATGGTTTGTGGCTTATTAATTTATTGATCTGAAAAAACTATTGATCTGACGAAATATACACAATTCATTGTGAAACAGGCTAACTTTACGTTAGCTCGCAGGCTATAACAGTAAGAGATACTTTCAGAACCCGTAACAGCGGACAAGCAAGTTAAATTACCGGTAGACACTCAACTCTCAACTCAACTGCTCATTACAGAAAGGGTTGGTATACATTTCAAAACAAATACAACATTTGCTATTTTTTTTTTTTTTTATCCTTAAACATTACTTGGTGACAATTCTAAAAGAAATAACTATAACCAGCTAACATAACAATAGCTTGTTTCACGGTTAATTGTGTGTGTATTTCATCAAATTATTTGAATTGGCAGTCAAGCAAAAGGCTAACGCTAGGTAAACAGCAGATATCTGCAATGACATAAAAATCATGCAATCACAATATTAAAATAAACCACAATTGCATGACTACATTTTAGCTCATTTTCCAATAACACTGACGGACTAGCCGACTTCAATAACTTACCGAGTCACAAACAACAAGCGTGTCTCACTTTTTTTAGTGTACCCTGGAAACAGTCTCCTTTGTCGTCTGTGCTACTTGAAGCACGTTTATGCATTTGGTTGTGTTTTCTCTATTTGCCATGTTTTTTTTCTAAATGCTGCACGTGTTGTTTATTTTGATGAAGATGTTATGTCTATTATGCATTACACTGAGCTCTCAGGGCCACCGTATAGATGTTTTAAATAATTCACTATAGTTTCTAAGTAGGATTACTGTTCAACAGCTTCAAAGTATCAAATGAAGTGTGAATCTTGCCACCGTGTTGCAACAAGAGCTGATTCAGAGTTTCAAACCTCCCCGCTGGCTCACCTTCAGCCACAGAGTAGCACATGATGAAATCAGCCCCAGCAGGCAGGGTGTGTACGGCGCTAGCGTCAACCACCACCTCATTCGTCTTCAGCTCACTGTCCACGACATCACAGGCAGTCACTGGATTGTCGTGCTTGTCTCCGCGGCATGCCTAGTGATGGACACAGCGTCATTCACTGTGACTGCATTGTTTTTAAACTATAGATTTCCAAGAATAGTTTCCTGCTTGTTGTTGGAGTTAATGGGGTTTGGTTTGTATGTACCTGTAATATAAAGATCTTTGGCTTTCCTACGAGGCTCTTGCACTTGTCTCCTTTGAACAGGGAGGTGATATCCTGAATGCTGATCTTGCCATCGTAGGTGTAAACGTGATCGTTCTCGCCGTGGCTCAGGAAGACGAGCAAAAAGCAGTCTGCATCTGAATGGTTGGCTTCTGCGGCTAGTGGGACATCAGATTTTGTTAAACTTGCTACTGAACAAGTAAAACAAGGCCTGTATTTCAGCATATCACATGTTGGATCTGACAGTAATTTTTTATTATGCAGGACAACAAGGAATCGGGTAAGAATTTCAACTACAGCAATGACATGGTGCTGCCTACCAAATATATATTTAGTAATTTGAGTGTCATAAGTGATAGTGCATGTGCTTACCTTCACTGATTTTATTTAAGACTTCCTCCTGTTTGTAGTTATCGTAAGCTTTCACTTCGAAGTTTAGCTCCTTCAGTCTAAAAGAGAGGTGAAGGATTGTCCCACAGTCACTGAACAAGTAAAGACAAGTTCTTAAGCACACAGTTGCAAAATACAACGTTGCCTCTCCAGCAGCTGGCTGGGAAGTGATACCTTTTCTCCAGATTGTAGCGGTCAGCGTTGGTTCCATGCCTGTCATTTAACCCCAAGCGCCAGAAGAAGCGCTCCTGGTTAAAGATGAGTGCAAGGCCTCGTTGTTTGTTGTCCATCTTGTACTCCTCGGCAGGATCCAAAGCTAAAGAGCTGTTTTATGACCAAAAAGAGCACAGAAACATTAGTTGAAGTACTGGACCAGTAGGAAATGAGAATTTACGGATAATAACCACACAAACGAGAAGAAACGGTTTACCTCCTGATGAAGAAATCAGTCTCCGTTAGGTTCTCAGTGCATGCTATAAAAAACAACATATACATGAATAACCCATACAACAATGTAGAATATAATTACTAAACAATAATGCCCCCAAAGGTTTGGCTTTACAGCTTTTTTTTTTAAACATAAATAAATATACTCAGAATATGTGATTGAAGTTGCCAAAAAAACAGATGATTGAGCTTTCTGGATTTTTTGTTAAACAGCACAACTACAGGTGCATGAATTGCTCCACTGCTGCTTGTATGGGGTCAAGCAGCCATTGTCCCATCAGCTTAGAGTCCTCATTGCCTTCAATAGCTGGGTGACAGGTAAAGAAAGATGGCAAAGGGTGCTAAAAGAACAGAGGCCAAAAGTGACACCTCCATACACCACCCTACAGATATGTAGGTTAGACTTTGTGTGCTAAAGGCAACAGCTTGGGTGTGTTTGACAACGTGGAAGGTATTATCTGACCTTTAAAAAAATGCAAGTCGGTATGGACACAAATCCTTGCTAGTATACACTCAGTTGGCAGTTTATTATGTACACCAAGCTAAAACTGTTGCAGCCCAATACAACAGTCCTGCAATATAACCCTACCTTCATGAAAGTTATAATGTTAAGTTTCTTTTTAAACTGGTTTTATTGAAGTGTAGATGTAATGGTCATTTTGGATGCTGTACACTTAGAGGTGTTTCTAATATTTAGTGTGCTTTCATTGATAAACAAATAGGGTGGACGAATATGAGAAACACCTGTCAGTATAACAATACAACTACACAGCACCACGAACACATTGACCATACAATTAAAGCAACACCTCTGAAAAACAGCTTCAACAAAAACATATAACCCTCAGTGTTTCCTTTAGCATTTGTTTTTAGCAGTGGGGGCCAGTCTGTCCGAACAACAACCCGACTCGGAAGAAAGCGAACGTTTTGACAATAGTACATAAATGTGCAAAAAGTACATCAACACAACAGTATGTGGAGTTAAACTGGACAGGCCCAATAAGCTCTGAATATTTCTACTTGTTGTTAAATTGCAATGGGCAGTGCATTATGTTGGCAGGATAATTTTAAAAGGCAACCGGGTCTACATTGTGCAACTGCCCTACTTCTGATGTGGTGGCAGAAATGTTGCCATGGCGGGCCGCCACTACAAAATCAACATAGAGGAAACACTGCAAGGAATATTAATGGCAGGCAAGGTGTACCTAATAAACATATGATGAATGTGTATTGGATCAAGCCAAAACTATTTAGCAGGCTGGGCTGTTATAGTTTCATGCTGATCAGTTTCTAAATGACAAAGGATGACAGGAAATCTGGAGAAATTATCTCCTGTATGATACACAGTAATAACCGAGGCAGTTTGAGTTAATGATTCACCCTATTTAAATTGACTGTAGCCTACTTCGGCTAGCTGGCAATAAAACCGGATTTCTTAACTTTATCATGTTCGTTTCACTTTTGTTTCGATAAGAGCAAAGAAACTTCACCAGAAATAATACACAAGCTTTAACAAATAGTATGTAACTGAGTGTAAATCACTCACCCGCACTGTCTGTTTGTGTTGTGTTGCCTTTAGCAACACTTCCTAGAAAGGCGAGAGAAAGGGCAATTAAGTCCTGAGATTGAGAATGTTTTAATGACATTTAAAACCTGCTTTACATGTTGTACTAACTCAGTGACTGACTGAAGAGATATAAGACTGGCAGTAAAGCCGCGACAACTCATGTAAGAACATAGTAAACGATAGTAAACAGAGCTTCACTGATGATACCGAGCCTAAGTTACATCGGACATTAGCTAGCGAAGTCATTGTATTTATTTTTCAAACTTTTAAAATGGCGTACGCAAGAGTTCACAATTTATCTCTACTTTTAATTAAAACATATATGTAAATTCATTACCTCCACATCTGTCTGCTGCCGTGCTTGACATGTTCACAGGTCTTCACTCCGACTGACACTGCTGAAAAATGCATTTGCTTCGTCAAAGCAAGAACGATGAGCCAGGAAGTAGCTCCTCCCCTTCTGAATCTCATTGGCTCTCAATCTCAAAGTGACAACTGGAGAACACGATTGGCTCTCACGCCTGTCAGTCAAAGGTCAACAGCCAGGACTTCCGTGTCTGCCACATTGCAACCATAGACTGTAATATACAGTCTATGATTGCAACCATAGACTGTTAATTACAGTCTATGGTTGCAACAGATAAAACATTTGAATACAGGGATTAAATAAATCCGAAATAATAAAAGTGAGATTAGGGTTAGTGCAGCCAAAGATTAGCAGAGCTAAACATCTAATCTGGCCTTTTTTTGAGTGGCCTTATTTAAAAATTTAAAACTTCAAATAAATGATAGAGAAACATTGGCGATTTAAGACCCGATTTAAGGGGGGCTCAATTTATTTAAAAAAAAATCCATTGCTTCAAATTAGAGTTTGCAAACTTGTCTGTATAGTGACAGAGGACAAACAGGTTCAAAGGGCTTGAAACAGGTTTAATATCCTGTGTCGATGTTGCCAATGCTATGCATCTGTAACCCAGTCAAGGAAAGGGTTAACCGAAACGTAGTTTGGATATCCTACAAACCTATTTGTCTTGAAATTCATGCCTGTTGATAACTATTGTAGTTTTTGTAAAACAGAACAAGAGTCGTTAACCCATCGTTTTTATGGTTGTTCATTTTGTATTGCATTCTGGAAAAGCTTTGGAGATTATATGGTATCTAAAACAAAACATACAATCACACTTGAAGGGAAACATATTATTACCTATTTTGAATGTAAATATAGAAAGTTATGTAATATTGTAAATCTCTTTATTTTATTAGGTAAGTTCCATCATAAGGCAACATTTTCCAAATCAACACTGTGCTTCAAACTGTTCCAGGTTAAATTCGACATGTTCTTTGAGTCTTTTAAGTTGGTATCCAATAAGAAAGCTATCTTAATATCTGATGTCTACTCAAATTTCTTTGTTTAAGTGCTCCTGCTGTCTATATTATTAACTATGTTTGAAAGTCTGTCTCTTTTGTACCTATGTATCTTTTATTTCCCTCTGTTTAGAATATTACTTTCATTTTTACTTTCATATTATATTATTTGTACATATTTTTGTATCTTATTTGATTACGTATTGCGACGACTGAATATTTGAAAACAGTTTAAAAAAAGAAAAAAAAGAAACATAGTTTGGGAAGTTTAATGTTAGTCCCCAGAGACAGACTTATCTCAATAAATGGCGTAGAAGTTGGTAATTTTGGCGCAGATTAGAACCCAAATTGAAACGTAAGCAAGTAAAATTGCTGAATGTTGGTCATTATTATTGTGACTTATAAAGTGTCAGGTTTAGTTCCATCATAGTGTTAATAGTGTCAAAAAACGTTAGCTGACGTTGATGTTCAGTGGCTCAGAAATGATCGGCTAATGAAATTACTGATTTAGCAGGGGGGGTTAACACTTTTCCAAGGCACTGTATCAGTGTCACATCCGGGGCTGAGCCCCCTAAAGGTCTGATCCTAGAATCGCCCCAAAGAGAAAGTATGTACTTCTGGTGTACTTACAAACTTTCCAATCCATCGTTTTATGAGTGCATAACCTATATGTACTAGTGTAGACCTTTGGTATCATTTCGGGCATTATTAGTGGGGTCATTTACGAGATACAAACGTGGGTCCATTAGCCCCGCGCTAAGCTATTCAGCTGATAACGCTACTCTACGCTAACTCTCCCAATGTTAGACCCAGGTGAAAAAAGCTTCTGGGGGGGTGTTTGGCTCGAGGTCATGGTGCAAAGGACCCTAGGGTAAATTACTCCGAACCATCACTTTAAGGATATACATAAATGCATAATTCCTTATTTGATGTAAATTGTTGATTAAAAGGTTACATTGAGTAATTCTACATTACCCATAACGCAGAGCGGGTTACGTTTAGGAATTGACGTAAATGACGTAAAAGAGCACGTTTTTTTGAGATACAATGCCTGTACACGCCTGAAGTTCTGCAAGTAAAGAATCCTCGTTTTGAAGCAGTTGCCGTTTGCCCATTTATTTGTTGTATAGTAGAAATACAGAACATACTGCAAAGCCTCAAAGCAATGCTAAAAGATGAAAGTGCAGCTCAGCAGAGTTTTAACTCACCTCTGGTTGAAGATGGCATACTCCGTGATTTCACTGACGGCCATGTTATTCAATCTAAAGCTATGTTTTCTTCAGACCCAGATTCTTTAAAAGTGACGCTGTTTCAAGATGCTTTTGAGGTAGCTAATCCTCATGATCAAGGCCCCCACATGATTGGAGGGTTTACAGAAAATGTCAGTATCGCTGAGTCCTGCAGATACTGTCATGTCACAAAATATGCATTTCAGTCAAACCCTCTCACAGTTGTCACTCAGAGAGATCCTGCCAGTTACAATGAGTCTGTGCAGTTCTTGGAGAGTCACCCTGAAGTTTCTATGCATAAGGGCATTAAAGGCAACAGTCTTTTCACTTCCATGTGTGTCAGCCTGGACTGCCTCCCTGTCTAGCACATGACACATTTGAGGGGGTTATAGACTATGACTTAGCAATGTGTTTGCAGTTCTTAATCAAAACAAAAAGGTGGTTTAGTTATGAGTTACTAAATAACAGACTCTGATCATTTCCTGGTGAAAGCAGCAACAAACCAAACGCTGTTCCCAGCAATGGGGCAAAGCTTGGGGGCCATGCAGCCCAGAACAGGTGGCTATTGAGGTTCTTGCCTATTTTAGTGCATGATAAAATTGAAGATGCTTGCAATGCTGTATGGAAGCTGATACTATTTCTGAGGGAGCTAACTGAATTTGTCTGTGCACCTAGCCTTTCAGAATCTCAGATTGCTTACATAAAAAGGTACTGATTGAGGAGTATGTGGAAATGAGGCAGGAGTTATTCCCACGTGTAAATCTTCGACCTAAACACCACTATCTGCCTCACTATGCCGACTTGAGTTTACAGTTTGGTCCACTCATACATACTTGGACAATGCGCTTTGAAAGTAAGCATAGCTACTTTAAAAGATGCATCAGGTCATGTAAAAACTTCAGAAATGTGACAAAGTCACTTGCTGATAGACATCAGTTATTTCAGGCTTATCAGAGTCAGGGCAGTTTATTTAGCCCTCAGGTTAATGTTTCAGACTCCACCAGCTTTTATCCAGAGCTCTATGATGAAGAGCAGCAGTCACAGACTTTGGACTTAACTCATGTAACTCAGTTGTCACAGATAAAGTCCAGATGAGAGGCACTTCACATGCAAATGGTATGCTAGTCTTACTGAGATATACCAAAGGAGAATAACAGTTGGGGCAAATAGCGAGCATTTTTTTTTAATGAAACCACTGTCCTACTTCTGCTGCGGGAGAAAACTGCCAGCTGGATGCCTGAGCTTGGGGTCTATGAAATTGATAAAAAAAAGTTCAGATATGCTAATTTGCAAAAATCTAGACAAGCTTAATAATTATGCTGTACTTTCTTTTTACCACAGAGGTGCACAGGTTACTCATCCCATTTAAGCATATGCCACTATGGATCTTGTAAAAGAACTGGCCCAGAAAGCTTTGCCATCACTTAGTAGTGATCTGATGGACTCACTCTTGGCTAGACTGGAGGTGATTGGAGTAAACTGTGTAGATGACCTTAACTTTGTCAAGACAGAGGACGTCGATGGAATTCTGCCTGCTATTCAGTGTAGAAGACTAATTCAAGTCTCCAGCGCAGGTAAGTGTTCAGATTTCTGACCCTAATCCTTTTACTGTCTTTATTTATATCTTTGTGGATATCAGATGGCCTTGACATTTTCTGGTATTGTTCTATACTACTAGATGTCATACATTTCTAAAATAGTTTGCCCACAGTTGCTTATTTATAATATTAAAGCTTGCTGAAAATTGTATAAAAAACTTAATGTTATGGTTTTGAGCCCACTTTATCTTCAAACTGAATCACATCAGATCCTTCATAGTTTTACATGGAATGTAAATGTGAAAAGTACTTTCTTAGAAACTAGGCGCATGTCTGAAAGATATAAAAATTGTCATTGATGAGGCATTAAAAATACAAATAGCACACCTATATTTCAGGGACATTTTTCCAATGTATGACACAGTCTACCCTAAAAACAATCAGAAAACTGGAGAAAGCATGTTTATAAATAAATTGGAGATGGTCCGATACCATTTTTTGCTTCCTGATACCGATTCTGATACCTGAACTGGCGTATCGGCCGGTACCGAGTACTGATCCGATACCAGTGTGTCATATATTTTATTATGTTTTAACAACTGTATACTACTATCCCTGTATGGATGTGATATTATTTATATCTTTGTTGTCTGTCTGGCTCAGGTTAAACTCTTTGTTAAACATGAACAAATACAAACAATGAACGCCACAAAACTTTCTTTTATTCTCCATCAGTTATAACGGAAAAAGAACATAAATAAACTACTTTAACATAGATTTTCTTTAGGGCTTTATTTCGTGGTATTGGATCGGTGCATAAACTCCAGTGTTTTAGGCAGTATCGGAGCCGATACCGATAAATGCTCCAAATATTAAGCTGACACTGTGAATTACTCTTTATTTACTGAAAGGATATTTCAGGTTTTTTGAAGTGGGGTTGTGTGCGGTATGTATGCCTAGTCAGTGTATTAGCTGCACTCTCCCAGTTTCCTTGAGTAGAGCGCAGTCCAGGAACAGATGCAGGACAATACACTGCAGGACACACGGCAACAAAAAAAATTATTTTAGCTCCTATTAAAGTCTCACCTCAAAACAAATACACTAGTTTAATTGCACACTATATTTGGAATGCTTTCAGCAACACCTGATTGTAAAACAGCTGTTTCTTTCAGAACAAACTGCAGAACTCCTGTATTCTTACACATAAGCACAACTATGCAAAATCGGCTGCTTTACAACCTGATAAAACACTGAAAATATTTAAAATACACATACAGTTAAACTGATGTATTTATAGGACTTCTTTTACTGTTTTTGTTGTCTCCATCCTCAGCATTTCATCACTTTGCTTCTGTCCCTGCACTCTGTCCCCAGGGCTGTCTACCAAACCTTAAAATTAAAATAAAGTTATATTATTGCTATATTATATAATATATTTTAGAAAAACATCCTATCTACTTCTGCCTGGCGAGGGGTCAACTTAAACTGAATACTGTGTCACAAATCCTGCAATGGTCAAGGCAGCAGCAGCAGCAGCAGCTGTGACACAAGGTATCTACATAAGAGTGACATGACACTGTCCATTATGAACCATTATAAACAAGTCATAAACGTTTATGACATAACGATTCTCTCATTAAATGTCATTCGGTTTTTAGAGTTAGGGTTAGGTTTCATGTGTCATGACAGTGTCATGTCACTCTTATGTAGATACCTTCAAGTGAAGTGTTACTGATTTATGTTTTTCCTAGGGTCACTTGGCCCTGCTTCAAAACCTCTGCCACAAAATTTCAATCTACCCCAAACACCACCTCCTACACCTGGTCCCATGGAGTATTCCCCATCCCAGGAGGCATATGCTGTACCATGGCACAAAATGTCCCCAAACCTTATGCTTGCTTTAAGTGAAAAGAAAAGCCCAAAGCCTAAAGAGAGAATAGAGCTGGTTCATATAGTCATTGATGATGTACTCAGTAAAGAGCATGGAAGGCCTGGAAGAGCAAAGCTGTGGGAGGTTGCCAAGAAGATCTGCTCTTTCCAAGACAGAGAGTTCAATGGAACTAAAGTCATTGGAACAGGATATGATGCTCTCTTTATACAGCTAGAAAACCGAGTTGAAAATGTTCAGACCATTCACGGTCAGTTCAGTAAAGAGGCCAGCAGAGGATGCAATGAGGCAAAAGTCCACACATTCAGATCGCTATGGATGTGTGGCGTGGCAACCTGCTATTGAGGGTGCAGCACAACTGGAATCGAAACGAGATTAATTGAAAAGTACTTTCAAAACCCATCATCTTCAGGAGTTGTCATGTGTTCGAAAATTGATGGCTGAAACATATTGCATCCAGAGTGCAACTATCAACCAAGGATGCACTTTAAACACAGTTTTGGAAGGGTGGCCCTTCCTTTTTGAAGCTGTTCACCTGTTTGATCACACACGTACCCTCCTTGGCTTTCCAGTGCAAACAAAGATGGCAGAGGAATTGTCAAAAAAAGGAAAGAGCATCAAAGACTTCCTTTGCTCAAAAGGAATAGAGATTCAACCAGGTGAAGATCCAGTACAGTTTATCTCTGGCATCACAAAATTCTTCAAGGAAAATCCTGATCACCTTTTCTACCCAAAGGAAACATCCGTCAAAGGTACAGAGCATATGTAAATATACAGAATTTTCCATATTTGGATCAACGGAAACATCCGTCAAGGTACAGAGCATACACTGTAAATATACCGAATTTTCCTATTTGGATTAACAGAAACGTCCGTAAATTTAACGGTAAATGTACTGGTAATTTTCTGCCAGGACATTATCCGTTTTCCTACGGATTTTCTTTTCTTACAGTGCACAATCACACCAGCATAGAGAGCCAGGTGGCAAGACAAGTTTGATTAGACTCCATACTCTATATATACTAATTTCATTTATGACTGACCGGACAAGCTCGATGTGAGTCAATATTGAAGAATAACTGTCAATTAGGCTTTTTACAGTATCCAGATTTATGGTGTTCAAAAATTAGCTCCATCTTGCCCTCTGCTGGACATACTGTGCTTCACAAACACAAGTACGTCCTGTAACTTTCCTATTTATCCTTGAACTACAGCAGAAATGGATTTGTTCATTTTATAAGATGTACATTATATTTTGTTTATTTACAAATGTTTACCACTGAAGCAGATAGCTTCCTTCCTAAACTTTGTGCTAAAGATTTGCCACTTTTTAAATTCTTAGGTGCATTTAAGATTATAGTGTGTTGTGGAACCAGTGTTACTAATAACATTAGCTCTGTTCTATTAAAGTGTCCCAGTAAGCCATGACAGTGTGACAGTATCACAAGAAGAAAAAAAGTGCAATTGTATGTTTATATTTTGATTTGCACTAAGATTTTTCTGCTTGGATTATTGACTATTGACAGTTTTTTTAATATATTTTTTTCATATTTTAGCATTTCAAACACATACAGATACATCTCAATTCTATTAATTTTAAAAATAGATAAAACTAAAAACTCACCTGGTAGAGCATGTGCCCATATATCGAGGCTCGGTTCCAACCTGCGGCCCTTTGCTGCATGTCATTCACCCTCTCTCTCCCCTTTAAACTATCCCTGTCAATAATAAAGGCCTAAAATGCCACACTTTTTATTTTTTTAAATTAAAACTTGTAAAACTGTGAATGGAAGTGAACTGATGGATACAATCTACTTGCCCTTTGTGCAAAGCCTCTCAGTTTCACTGCCAAACAGTCCCCAGAGTCCCAATCCCAGAGTCTTTTGCACATTCGTGCAGAGGGACTTGAGACAGTCCTGGAACTGCTCATCGCAGGCGTGCTTCTCACGGCCGCAGGTGTCATAGCAGCGGCCATGTTGGTTACAACATTCTGTCATGAGAGGAAGGCCTATGTCAAACTGGGGGGAAAAAAAGGCTTGTCACTCTTTATAATTTATTTTGGAGTGACATTCAAATGGTACCGCCTGTTAGAGACATTTCCCCACAGATGGGATAATGGTTCATTAAGTAGTTAGTAAAATCTGAAATATAAAGTTTCAGCAATGACAAAGCAAACAATACACTGGTCCATGTACATTCATTTTGAATAATACTGTAAATAAAATAAAACTGAATCTCAAAAGAGAACCATTGCTGTTCAAATGTGCAAAAAACAAATGACAAAATTAAGGATGTTATTTGTGTAGCATTTAGTATTGTTTAATAATTTTCTTTCTACAGAAGCCCGACTGTTGAACTGGATTTTTTTAGCCCAATGCCCAATTTTAATATTGGAGAGTTATAAAATCTGGTAACAATATATCAGAATCAGATTTGTTGCTATGTAGGTTTTTACATACAAGGAATTTGCCTTGGTATCTTGGTGCATAACAATAGACAGTAAGAATAAAAAAGTACTACAAGATTAATCACAAACAGAAAATACATTTTACAATACAAAATATGAATACTATGTAAATTAAATGTTTTTAAAATGAAAGGAGAAGGTATTGGCCAATATTTTTTTTTATGTTAACGCATAACATAAATGAACATTTTTGATTGGGATCCCTTCAAATTCGGTCATCACCCAACATATGCACTCAGTGGTACATCTTGAAAAATGGCTCTATGGAATGGTGACACTGTAATTTCTTATTACTTATCAGCCAACATATATGCCGATAGGCTATATCTGCAATAAACTACTTGGCCTAAATAAAGTTTGCTTGTCCCAGACATGTAAAAAAAACCTCCATCCTCCCAAACTCTGTCAGACCTGTAATTGAAAAAGCGGGGAGTCACATCCGTTGGTTGCTGGGGGCTTGTATTCGGGACGAGGTTCGGCTTGTAACCTGTAAGAGAGGAGCAAACATGAAGAGGTTTCTTGTTCAGCTGCAGTTACGTATCTTGCTGTTAGAGATAGCCACATCAGTACGTACACATTTGAATGGCTTACTGAGCTGCTCAAGCAAAAAATTAAATAATTGACATCTACTGGCTCCCAAGTCTTGCATAAACTCAACATTCATTCAAGTCAATTTCAACTTGACATAGCAAGGAAAAAAGCACAGGTAAGAGAATACTACCCTTGATGTTTAGGTGTGTCTGTAAGGGGAGCATATCTATATGTTCCCAGGGTCCTATCCCCAGTTTAATATCCTCTTATCATGGCTCATTAAGAAGACCTTTCAAATGGTTTAGTGTTTTCAGCAATTTTCCTAAATCAAATGTTCAATGTATGTTTTCTCTAGGTCAATATGTCCAAATCACCCACCTACAGCTAGCCTACTGATGTTAAAACCTATTCCCTAAAATTTCTTCTAGACATTGATATATCCACAGTGGCTGGACAGATATCTTTTTTGTATTTTCTTCCAATCTCTTACAGTTTTAGCTTATATCAGGAGACTTAGGCTATAGGACCCTGGGAACATAGGGACGACCCCCAGTAAGCCAGCATGTACAATACAGCCACAATTAATGGTAAAAGTTACACGTGTTTGACAAATCAATTGTTTACTTTGAAACAGTAGAAATAAAGAAGTATCTTACATCACTACACCTATAATGACACAGCCCGTAATCGCCACCAAACAATTCCAGTGCTACATTCACAGAAACCAGTGTTTCCCGGATAAGTTAAATTAAATTAAGGCTGATTTATTCCTGAAAATGTTGTCTTGATGGCATCTCAAAGATCACTTTTTTTTATTTCAATACCTAGCAGGTAACGCCCTACCTGCCGCAGTTGTGTGGATAATTAGATGCGGTCACGTGACGTGACTGATGATTAACCAGATTCTACGTCATACAAGTCTGTGATATTTTTATATATTAATATCAGCGTCATACATTGAGTTCGTCCTCCGGGGTTGCTGCCACGACAGACACCAACTACCTTTTGACCACAACTCACAAAGATGCCATTTTCCCTAAGGTGACCTCAGGGAGTTATAAGACTCTAGAGACAGCTGGGCCCCAGCCAGACATTCCTAGATCATCCTCACTAAACATTTGGGTTTACGGGGCTCTGTCCCCAAGTATTCTCGGTCCGTCCAGTAGGCTAGTCTCCCCTGCCACGTGATCTAACTCACCAGGTGGTGATCAGTTGACAGCTTTGTTCCTCTGTAACCTGGTTGTCCAAAACATATGGTCGCAGGCCCTCAGATCTGATGATATCACCACAAAGTCGATAAAATTTTTGGCCTGAAGTGTTCTGGTACCAATGTAGCCTATATTTTTAAATCACCCCCTGCCCCTAGCTGCTCAAACATGGTGTTTATTATGGCCAATCCATGACAAACGGACAAAAGTCCAATAACAAACCAAGCACCATTCAGTTTTAGATCAGGCAGGCCATTTCATCCTAATCACACCGCTCCAGGTTTCTCCATCCTTGCCCATGTGAGTCCTCAAGCAGTATTTGTACCTAGGGGGTAGGCTATCCTTTGGAGCACCCCACTCAGAGACTCCACAAAGAGTGGATACTCTGATCTGCTCTTCAGTGCATTGGCACAAACAAAAGTCAACCTTCCTCTTAGCAACTCGTATAGTGTTGACCCTCTTGATCTTCAGAGATCTCCAAAACAGAGGTGCTCAGTCGGGGGCAAGTGAGTATCCCCACACCAGCCCCTCTCAAGGATGTTGCTGGAGGCAGAAGCAGGGACCTAGAAAAAAAATGCACCTGACCCAAATGCCTATTCCTGTGGGAGGTGGGCCCCATGGGTCAAGGCCTGGCCACGAGTCGCTCATCTGCGACTTCGCTCCCAGGTCTGTTCCAGGCAAGGTGCTGCAGCTTCTTCTTGGCCGATTCATTGGGTCTGCGAATAGCTCATTAAAAACTCTCAAAACACTCATAAAATATTCAAGTACAGGGATATGATCAATCATGAACAATAACAGAGACTAGGGTTAGTTCAGCCAAAGATTACGTTGGCAACATCTAATCCAGACTTTCTTCAGTGAGCTTTTTATTCATCAACTTCAAATAAATGATAGAAAAGCTGTGTCTTCTTTTAGATGAGGGATCAACGGGAGCTGAGTCACAGACCCACAGAGGTCCCTAGACTCCACTCTGGATGCTGCTTACAAGAAACTATAAACTTTTACGGTTTCTATAAAAGTGTATAGGATAACTGATACACAGAATGATCAATAAAAGCATGTTTCTTTATTTTTATGACAGTTTAACACAGGTTTTCTCCACCGTGTCATTACGTTGGCATCAGTGGAGTGCAAAAGTTGCATTCCCTGTCATGTGATATTTTACAATTACTTTACAAATTTAAAAAAGGTAAAACCACAATTGTTTAATATGCTGTAGAAACAGCCATTGTCTTACTTATTCATCACATGTTCCTAATAGGGTTATGGGAGGTAATGTTTTATTTTACGGTCCATTTTTTCCTAATAATTTATTGAAGGTTTCCTGGAAAGAACTATATAAATGTGGTTGTAATTACAGGAAAAATAAAAAAAATAAAAAAGATCTTAGTCAGTTTAGTTTGTTGTGCTGAGTTTAAAAGCTGTGGCTGGTTTCCAGAGAGAACAGCTCCATTTACATTGTCTTTGTTTTACCCATAATCATTACCACGAAACTTCTTAGGGAATTATTAGGAATTTACAAACCCATAAAATAAAGTGCTACCCAAGCATCCAACAGCCTGGGAAACCCTGAACACCCTGTTTTCCAGTCCATCACAGGACAAACACATCACACAGTATTAACAAAATATAAAAAATTAACTGCATAGGAAAGATATTAACTGTCCACTAGGTATTTTCACATTCACTTTGTCTAATATACTGTATGTCTACATTTCAAAACTCCAATAAAGGGAGGTGATGGACACAAGTCAGTGCAGCTCTGTCTTTGAGAAAATCTACAAGTCGGAGAGAAAAGTTTATTGCTGGCATCCTTCTGTCGGTGTTGTGCTTCTGAATCAGTCTACAGCCTTGCTCCTGTGGCGGTGTCACAGTTCCCTCTTCACTTCATACTGACACACACAAGACTGCCTCTGGCTGTCCAGGTATGGCTTACATCCCAAGTGCATAACGGCGTCAAACAGCAGAGTGACTGCTGACTCACAAGCTGCCAGGAGAGAAAGAAAGAACAAGAGGTTGAACATGAGCCGATACGCAACAGGGGCAAGGTCAGCTGGTTTGAAACAGTTGCCTGCCAACACGTTACTGTAAGAGAGTCAAAAACATTTGTGTGCATTTAAATACAGTATACATTTTTGATAAATGCAGATTTTATTGTAGAATAAAGTAACATTCAGAATTTACTTTTGTTTTAAAAAGGTCCCATGACATAGTACTCTTTGGATGCTTTTATATAGACCTTAGTGGTCCCCTACTTACAGCCACTAGAGCCAGCCCCACAATGAGCTTTCCTTAGTATGTGCCATTTCTGTGTCTTTAGCTATTGAGGAGGAGAGAGGGGGGGGGGCAAGGTGGATGGTGGGGGTGTGGTCTTGACCAACTGCCACTTTGCTCGTTTAAAAGCCATGATGTCTCTCTCTTTCTCATGGGTGGGCCAAATTCTCTGGGCGGGCAAAGCAGAGAAAGGGGAGGTAGATTCCAGATCGGCCCATCTGAGCTTTCATTTTCTCAAAGGCAGAGCAGGATACCCATGGCTCGGTTTGCACCTATCGCCATTTCTAGCCACTGGGGGACCATAGGCAGGCTGGGGGAACTCATATTAATGTTAAAAAAAAAACTCATAAAGTGAAATTTTCATGCCATGGGACCTTTAAGAATAAAATTTAAAATTACACACCGCAATATCTACAATCACATTAGCATAGAGAGCCAGGTGGCAAGACAGGTTTGATTTGACTCTTAAATATCGAAGCATAGCTTCTTTCCTTACATTTGTGCGAAAAGATTGCATTCTCAGGCGTACCTGTCCTACATTAGATCATACCGTATACTACTGTGGAACACTAATTGTAAATATACAGCATTATATATACAGATGGTGTTCAAAAACTGGCTGTGCTGACCGAGTGCCAACACTGAAGTGCAGAAATCAAAGGGGGCTACAGTACAAAATATAGGCTTCTTTCACGTTAGGCATTTTGACATGACATGGTAGGAAAAACACCGGTGTTTATAATAACATTAACAATGGAACAGGGTTATCTGTGCATCATCCAGCAGCATGCAGCTAAACCAGGTGTCTCTCATTAACAATGGCTGTGTTCTATTCAAGTGTCTCTGTAAGCCATGGCAGTGAGTGTGACAGGAGGTGCTTCACACGTCACTTAAATTGCCTCCTCGACTCCTCCGCTTGCCTCCCCTTCCTCGCGTCTTAGTCCCTTCCACCGAGGAGGCACAGGAGAGACAGGAGGAAATCACGGGAGGAGAGAGGCAACGAGGGAATGCGTTTTAGAGGGATGAGACGTCCTTTCCTCTGAAGCGTCACATTAATTGGTCAGCTGTATGAGCAGAGTTAGCAACTCCTTCAGCTGCACGGCATCCGGGAAGGCTGCTCTCGTGTATCCTCGCCTATAGCTCCTCGGTGATCCCCTCCTCGGTGATCCCCTCCTCGGTGATCCCCTCCTCGGGCAGAAATAAGAGCTTTGAGACGGCCTTCACCGGGGAGGGACAGAACAACTTCCGGCTCAGCCGAGGAGTCGAGGAGCTCTCAAATAAGGGACATGGGATGTACCTGCCATGCACCCAGAACCAGAAGCAGCTAATTGGAATTCAGCCAATATTATTATTATTATTATTATTATTATTATTATATTTACACCTGTGCTTTTCCTACTGTGACATGTCAAAAATGTTTCTGATCTTCCCGTTATTGGTCACCTGTTAGTGATGATTATACTTTATTAGACCCACAATGTAATCCAAGTTTTTTTGTTTATAATTTGACTTGCACCAGGACTTTTTCTGGCAGGATAACTGATTTCTTATTGACAGTTTATTTTTTTATAAATTTTTTGGTAATATTTTAGCATTCCAAATACATGGAGATAAATCCCTAGATTCTAATACTTTTTTGCTGCATACTGCATCTAATTTGAACACATTAGCTGCATCTCATGTCCCTTATTTGATAGCTCCTCAGTCCTCGTCTGAACCGGAAGTTGTTCTGTCCCTCCTCGGTGAAGGCCGTCTCAAAGCTCTATATTTCTGCCCAGAGGAGGGATCATCGAGGAGCTATAGGTGAGGATACACGAGAGCAGCCTTCCCGTAAGCCGTGCAGCTGAAGGACACTTCAGAGGAAAGGACGTCTCATCCCTCTATAACACATTTGCTCGTTGCCTCTTTCCTACCATGATTTTTAAGCGTCTCCCTCGTGCCTCCTCGGTGGGAGGGAATAAGACGGGAGGCAAGTGGAGGAGTCGGGGATGCAATTTGAGCGACATGAGACCCAGCAATTCACTCAGCCTCTTACCTTGGACACTCTGGGCCAATCCCAGAGTCCTTTGCACATTCCTACAGATGGTCTCGAGACAGTCCTGGAACTGATCATCGCACTCGTGCTTCTCACGGCCGCAGGTGTCATAGCAGCGGTCATGCTGGTTACAACATTTGGTCATGGACGGGATGCCTATGTCAAACTGGGGAAAAAAACAGATTTATCACTCTTTATAATGTAAACTGTAATGAAACCGCCTGTGGGAGACACGCATTTCCCTTTAATTCAAAAGATGTGATAATGGTTCAGTGATTGGTTAGTAAAATCTGAAGAAAAAAGGTTTTAGCAATGACACATGGCATAATTCATTGCTATTTTCTTTCTAAATCCAGAATAAGCTCCTAAAATTTGACCTACATTAAGAATCAGGTAGGCTTCCATCTGACAAATCAGTGCACATCCTCTTGGTAAGCTGAAATGTCGTCATTTGAAATGTAGAAACCAGGGCAGGGTTTTCACAGACGTTTTGCAAGTGCCATAATTTGTTGCTATACCTGCAGTCAAAGGTGTACAATGTGAATAAGAACAGAGATAAAAACCGTACCCTGTGGCACTCCTGTGTTGGTGGTTATGGTGTCTACATGTGAGGTAATCCAAGATGCATGCGATGATGCGAATGTGAAACTATTCAGGTTACAGTTAAGGAGCATAGCTAAAATATGTGGCTGTATTGTGTTAAAAGCACTAGAGATGTCAAAGAACATTATTCTGACGTATGTACCGGATAACTCCACATGGCTGTAGATCATATGTTACAGGTGAAGGAGGGCATCATCCTTAATGAAAATTGGAGCAGGTCATTTCATAATATGTGAAGTAGTGAGAGCAATAGGTATGAGGTCCTTAAGTGCCCTAGTATTTGGCTTTTGGGACATAGGCACACTTGATGTTTTCCACTTAACCGGAATCTTGGACTAAGACAGAGACAAAGACAATATATAGAGAAGCACCTTGCATTTCAGCACACACTTTAAGAGTATGAGAAAGGACCCCATCCTATTACAATACTCTTAGGTCAATGGAATTTTGACACTGTTAGTAAATTGTGTCTGTACTGCAATTTCTTGTTACTTATCAGCTAACATGTCGATAGATACTTATATATCCGCATGACCAGAGTAAAACAAAACAAAAATAACTATAATATATGTAAGAAATCTTCACCCTCCAAACACTGTCACACAGGGTACCTGAAATCCAAACAGCGGCGAGCCACATCCGTTGGGTGGTGGGTGCTTGTATCCAGGACGTTGTACCGGCTTGTAACCTGTGAGAGAGGAGCAAAGGTGAAGAGGTTTCTTGTTCTGCCACAGTCCATTATCTTGCTGTTAGAGATAGCCACATAAGTACACAATATTGAATGGCTTACTGTGCAGCCCAAGGGGCGATAATGTATACCTTGTGGCTCCCAAGTCTTGCATAAACTCAACATTCATTAAGTTTGTCTCCCACTATTTGTTAATAATTCTTTTATTTTAACTTGACATAGCAAGGAAAAGCACGTATGAATAATATCCTTGATGTTTAGGTATGCCCTATGGGTGGGCAGTAAGCCAGCATGTACCACACAAGAGCCCTCATAAATGAAACACAGCCACTATTAATGTTATAAGTTACACATGTGGTTGACAAATCAAACAGACAGACATTCAGTCACGGAACGGAAATTTCAAAAGGAGAAAATACTGGCTTTTGCATTGTTGTCAGAAAACATAGTATTTCAGCTTAGCATGTTACCTTAATATTTGATGACATATTGTGGTCATTGTTGGATTTAATACAGTAAATATATTACATATTGCACCTTTAAGAAAGAAGAAAGAAAAAAGTATCTTACCATCACTACACTTATAATGGCACAGCCCGTCATCGCCACCAAACAAGTCCAGTGCTACATTCAGGTACGTGTCAATCTTATGTATTCCGTTACGGATAGTTTTCAGAGTCATCCTCCAGTCTGGAGTCTTCGGCTCTTGTTTGCATGCAGACACACATTGGAGACATCCAAAAGAATACAAACCCAACAGAAAAACACAGCTGTGGTAGTGCATCGTCCACTTAACGTCGGAGAGCGAAACCAGCGTTTCCCGGATAATTAGTTTAATTAAGGGTGATTAATTCCCCAAAATGTTGTCTTGATGGCATCTCAAGTTAAACTTCTGGTTGTTTTCATGTCACTACCTGTCGCCATTGACATAACTGTCGCAGCTGTGGTGATGTCGTTTCCGGGTTTGACGCTGTCACGTGGCTGCTGATAAACCAATGAAGATGGTGTCGTCACAAGTCAAAACGTCACGTCAGTCAAATAAAACAAGTGGTGATATTTGAAATATTAATTTCAGCGGTAGTTCAATGTATTTTAGCAGTTAGAAACCCCATGGCCTTCTTGTAAGTCAGAACACCAAGCGATGTTATTCAACATCACTCCAAAGCTCACCTACAGTACAAGACAAACAGTACAGCATGCAGCAAACATGCATGCAGATAACATTTTTTTTAAACTTTCTAAATATATATATACACATACACACACACGTACTGCTGAAATTAAAATGTAACCGGGAAGTCACAGAGCTAATGTTCCATTCCATTAAAGGAGCCCATAGGCTATCTGTATACGAGGGGTCCACATTATGCTCTGTGTAGATGTAATGTGAAGGGGTCCCTGCATACATTTCAGGGAGTCAAGCTCTAATATCTTATGGTGTTTCTACTTTTACGTCAGTAGAGAATCTGAGTAATTCTTCTACCAATGGTGCATAGTGTATTCACTAATAATTGACCCTTTCATATCTGAATCACAGACAAAAATACATCCAGGCTACGGTAATAATTTAACTTTATTTAAATGATTAGGCGAGCATCGAAGAAAATGTTAGTTTCTTCTATAGTTTCTTAAATAACTGCATAAACTTCAAACATTCAAAAATGAAAATGTACAACCATTTAAGAAGAACAGCTTCATTGGCCTTCCATGTTTAGTCCCAACCAACTTCACATTTTTGAAGATGACGACATAAAATGTTCTCTAGTAGCAAAATCACAGGCATCTCTTTATGATCCATTGATCTTCAACCACACTCGGAGGTAAGTAGGAAGCTAGAAGAAGCCTTGTGTTGTTTTCTTTTCTTCCGGTGTTCTTCACAAAATAGACGTGGCTGGAGGACAGCCCCTCCAAACAAACCTACAAAGTCTCTCATCTTATATTTGTGTCAAGCAGATGATGCCAAAAGCGGTGTGTTGATCTTAAGACAGTGATTTGTTTGGGTTCTCACTACTCAAAGCACATGCCTTTACAATCAAGTGTCCTTGTCCATCTTGTTTTCAGGAAAATACAAGAAAAGCGGAGTAAAAAAAAAAAAAAAAAAGAAAAGGTCTGTGGCTTTCTACAGCGTATGTAGATTTGTTCATTAAGATGTAACAAGGCGGTTCCTGGGGTCAGGCTGGAGTGAGGAGGTTGGCCGGGGGGGGGGATATAAGGAGAGGGACATTTTTAAACATCTACAATAGAGCTAATTTATTTCATTAAGTTTTTGCTTCTAGTGTAAAGACTCTTCCTTAAAAAAACATGAACATACACATCTATTCATATACATTTACATGATCTAAAGAGCCCAACTCATCCTCCTCTGAATAGACTATTTAGTCTGTCCAGCTCCCTGCAGTTATCCATGGTCATAAGTTCTGCCTTTTTGCGCATTCGGTCATCCCTGTATACCTTAGCAGCATACAGCAGGTCTGTTTCTGGATGAGAAAAACAGAAAAACAATGCAAGTTATAAATAAGGAAAAAGGCAGAAACTAGTTTGGAGGGTGTATCATAACCATGGTTACTCACTTGTCTGCTTCTCCTTCCAACAGTTATTTCTCACATTAGATACGTAGTCGTCCTCCACATTTTTCTCAATCTGCTGCATCGCCGAGCCCCTAAACTCCGACTTGAAATCTCTAGAGACGTAGTAGTCGACTTTCAGGTTATCTGTCTGCCGTTTTATGGTCTGACCCGTGGACCTGGAAGAGATTAAAGGAGTACAAGTTGTTGCTGTCAACTTTAGTAATCCCCCACATCACTTAAATCCTGAAATTGTTTTATAGACTCAGTTTTTACTGAGACACCAGGAAAAGTTCTTTGTGCCAACATTTCATAGTACTTATGTAAATGGATACTTTCTAGTTGTCAAAACAGCCTCGTTGACAAGTAATCAATCATAACATTACATGTTGTAATCACTTCTACAGATTTGAAGTGTATTTGGCAAAGTTGTGATGACCTACCTACAATTGCAAGCAAGAAGAAAGTTTGCCTCGGTGATGAAAAACAGAGTGACACTCTGTGTGTGTGTGTGTGTGTGTGTGTGTGTGTGTGTGTGTGTGTGTGTGTGTGTGTGTGTAAAGTGGCAATAACAGTTCCCAAGATCCCCACAGGAAGGTAATAGATAACTGGCTTTCCAAAACTAGACCTCAAAAAAACTCAATAGCAAACATATGGCCACCAATTTGCTGTTAAGAAAAGTAAATTCCACTTATCAGTTTTCAGTTATTTAAGCAAATCGTCAAGGAACGTACGGTCTAGAGTAGAGGCTGTAGGGGGGAGGGGACACCATCATCTGGCTCAGTATTGACACTAAAATCAGGACCACGATGGGCATCAGCTGGATAAACATTGAGAAACCACCCTGGAGGCAAACACAGCACAATCAGTACTTCATTTTCAACAACACACTATGATAATGTACAGTCAAAGCATGTCGTTTCTAAAGCTGCACAGCAATTTAAATTATAATGTACATGTTCAAATTAAATTGTAAATTGTTTTTAAATATAAGACACAAAATGTGAAGCCATGTACGTACATCTCCCCTTTCTTCCGTTCTCTCTTGTCGGGAATCCGTCTGATTGCTATAGCTCGTTCTGCTGTTGGTGAAGGTGTGTGTACTTGCTGGAGACAAAAATATTATGACTGAGGTCAGATACAAATTTCACCAGTTACACCTACTCTCAAAGATCAGTATTCATGTCATCATACATTATGTCGAAAATGTAGTCAAGGTGGGCAATTTTTAGGGCCGGGGAAAAGAAAAAGGGTGCACCGGTCACTAGGCCTGTCACGATAACAAATTTTGCTGGACGATAAATTGTCCCAGAAATTAATGCGATAAACGATAATATTGTCGTTGAGAGACCATTTGCATCTAATATAATGATAATGGCATAATAACGCAGGTACACCTTTTCAAAGATCAATACACTTTTATTTCTAAAGAATATTTAACACTGGAACTGGAAGACATTTTAAATATCCACAATATGACCATTGACTCCCTGACGAAGGCTTGTATGCCGAAACGCGTCGGAGTACTTTAAGATTTATGATGACCAAGCCATAAATAAAGGCTTAGTATTTTTCTAAAAGAGAGTGCCTTGGAGTTTCCTTATTGGTTATCCACAATGTCTTTGATCTCCTTTAGTATGTCGTCTTTCACGCTGATGTACAGTTGTGGAATTGCCGTTTGTGACACGCATGTTCTCCCAGGCATTTTACAATTATTTAACACTAAATATTAAATAATATATAATTAATAAATTAAATCAATCTATATGGCTATCTGCCACATGGCGAATAAATGTTTGTACCGAAATAGTTCTGTTTTTCAGTCTTCATTTTGGCGAAGGTGCGGCTTCTGCTCCTCTGCAGGTCAGAGCCACACACACACACACACACACACACACACACACACACACACACACACACACACACACACACACACACACACACACACACACACACACACACACACACACACACACACACACACACACACACACACACACACACACACACACACACACACACACACACACGGCTTGTACCGGTTAATGTTCTGTGCATTGTCGGACACATGCAGCCACTTTCTTGAAACCGCTTGCGAGACCACTGCCTCCACCTACAGGTTGTCAGCTGTGTGGTTTGGAATGAAAGGGAGAAAACGGGACGCCGAGTAACACGGTTGATATCGCTCATATACTTTTCTTTTTTTTGACGCCACCTTAACTGCAAAGTGCTGCGGGAAACCCTGCTCCAACTCTCAACTAGCGTTTTCTGTCTGTCTCTCTCTCTCTCCGCCTGGAGTCCCGCCCACACAAAGACCATGCGACTGACAAGAGGGTTCACTCCTCGTTACGCTAAGGAACCGAGAGTGGTCCTCCAGTCTCTTTGGTAGAGAGAGACGAGGAAAACAAACAAGGATGCAAATGGAAATTATCGAGCTCATTTTTTTTATCGTGCGATTAATTGACTATCGTGACAGGCCTACCGGTCACCATTTACCAAAACACCAAGATAACATGGTTACAATTCTCACTTAAACACGCCATCTAAATTAAAAGACAGGATCATTAGTTGACTACTAAAGCGGTAACATGTGACATTACAAGACTAAATAAATAAAATCAATATATTTGGATAAAAACACAAATCACATTTCAGTGAATGAACTTTATGTGCTCACTTACAGGAGGGGAAGCCACCTCCAAAGAACATGTTGAAGAGGTCCTCAGGAGTGATGTCGGCTTCGAAGCCCCTGTGGAAGTCAAAGCCTCCTCCTCCTCCTCCTCCTCCTCCTCCTCCGTGGGAGTGACCCGTGCTGCTCGGCTCCTCTCCTCCTGTCAGGTCATACTGCCGTCTTTTGTCTGGGTTGCTCAGCACTGCGTATGCATTACCAATCTCTGAAGGAGGACACAGTTGATGGATCAAAGAGGGGAAAGAGTTATGGACATATATCATTTCATGCTGTTTTTCGTTGTAGGTGTTTAAGTACAATGCTTAGAAGGGCTGCACGATTTGGAGAAAGAAAAAAAAAAATAATCATATTGCGATTGACAATAGTGCGATTGCGATGTAACGGTATCATGAGTCTACTTGCTTGATTATCAAGGATAATGCACAAAATACTAACATTTAGAAACATACAAAGTTAAACGAGCATAAATACATCAACAAAAAATGTGCAATACTTTTTTTAAATAACTTAATAAAAAATAGGCATTTTTGCTTTGCTCAACTGTACAAATAAAATAAATAGAATAAATAAGAACAAACAAATTCATATTAAAATAACTTTTTGTATGCCCTTATAAACTGACATTTAAGATGAACGTGATATAATAACTAGTGATTAAGTTACAAAATATACTTTGTACTAGGGCTGCACGATATGACCTAAAATCAAAATCACGATTAATTGCACATTTCACCTCGATAACTATACATGAACAATAAATAATAAAAAAAAAAATTCTGATTCGATGAGGGATACTGCGTTTTTTTGTATAAAGTTTAAAAAAATGTCTTTTGCACGATAAAAAATGTAAATAGGCTACACAATATATTTCTTAACTGCCAATTAACTTGTTAGTCCTAACTTTGAACCAGCAAGTTGCGTTTTAGCTCCTCTTTTTTTCTGCTTGTGGAGAGCTACGTGACACATGAAACTATATTGATGAGGACCGGCGAGTTAAATTGGCTGTCCCGAGAGTACGCCAGGCTGACAACCGGCAGGCTGAGACTGGCTCGGACATACACGCCGCTGTGGACTTGTGTCAGTCCCGCAAGCAGTTTCAGGAAAGTGGCTGCATGTGTCCGACAACGCACAGAACATCAACACTGTAAAAGCCTACAGCTGTCCGCAGACACAGGGTGCAGAAGTGTGTCAGAGCCTCCCCCCGGACGGGTGAACTGAGACTCCGTTTCCTGCTTACCGGTCAACGGTAAAACTTCGGTTACATAGAATTTCATTGTGCTTTCTTTTGAAAGGCTGGCTGCCAAAAATCGCCACTTACTAGCCAATTAATTAGCCTGAGTTAAACGCAAGCTATCAGTAAACAGAAGGTAGTGGCTGGTGTCTGGTGTGTGCGCCAGTGTTTGTGTGTGTGCGTGTCGGCCCGCCCCCGCATTTGGCGACTGACTGTGAAGATCTGGACTGTGAAGATCCAGGACTTAGCCAAAAAATGTGAACATCAAAAACTCCTCAGTCCCTCCCCCCTTTCTGCTAAAGCCCAAAACGGTCTCCTATGAATGTGTGTGCATGAGCAGTGATTGACACCCTCCCTGGTCCTGATTGGTGCATCTGAACAGAGCTGTGGATTTTTGCAAATCACACACTACAGGAGTTTTATTTTATTTTTTATTACCTGCTTCTCAGCAAATATGACAGAAAGTTAGTTTTATAAGGTTTACCTACTGCACCTTTCATTTCGGACCCTGCAGACGCGGTAGAATGTTTTTTAAGGAGAAAGTAGGCCTATCAACAGAAATAAATTATCGAAATCATCGTCATGGGAAAAATACGTCGATAACAGTTTCAGAATTTCGATGTCGATACATTTTCGATAATCGTCCAGCCCTACTTTGTAAAACCTCTTCTTAAAGTCTGCATGCTCTGAAAGCCTCTACACTTGTGACGCTCACGTGACCATACACGACACTGGTCGTATCTTTTGTGGACGTTGTTACGATGGGAGCGTGAATGAGAGTGAGAATGGCAGGTGCGTTAAGTGAGCGACGTCAGTGAGGGACTGGTCAAGCAAGGAGGGAGAGGGAGCGGTGTCAGAGAGGCTGTGTGAGGGGGAAAACAAGAAGAAAAAGAGATAGCAAAGACGACGTGAAGTGAGTTAAAAGTGAACAATAAAACAACAAGCTTCTTAACACTTCATCTGTTGTTGATACTGTGGGTACAGTAAAGGGTGTAGCAACGTGGAGACTGCAGTGCACACAGAGACTAGAGTGTCCACGCACAGCCTTTTTGTTTACTTAGTGGAAATTGCAAATCTTTTGCGGTTATGCAATCGTGACATCGCGATTAGATAAATCGTGCAGCCCTAATGCTTATATATTCAAAGTTTGCATTACATATTGTATTTTTCATACAGCATGCAAGCTACATTTCAAATAGCTTGGAATAGATCAGAAAAGAACAATCATTTACTTTTAAAGGCCTCAGTGGCTCCAGGTGCTTGATTTTTGTCTGGATGGAACTTGAGCGCTAGTTTCCTGTAGGCTTTCTTTAGCTCATCCTCGTTGACTTCTTTACTGACACCCAGCACTTCATAGTAGTCCTTACACCGCTTTATTCTGAAAGACAGGGACAGAGACTGAAGCAGCTGAACCCAATCCAGAGGATCATTTTTGACCGCTCCAACAGGAAGGCAGGTGAGAAAATATTCTTTTTCCTTGAGTTCACCTTTAGTGTTAAATTCTCTTTCCCGGTCCCATTCTGAACAGCAAGCATGTATACATTATTACGGACGGAAAGATCGGAACATACACTGGCCTGTGATGCATATTCCAGTCTGGCATTACAGTAGGGTTCCACACAGCGAAATTTCGCTTCGCTCTCATTGAGGTTGAATGGAGACGATATTCGCCCTGATTGGGCGAGATGAGAGCGAATCGCCGAGGCAAGCTTAACAAAGTTGACGAAAGTTTAACTTTATTCAAATGAGGACCACTCGAGAACTAATCAGGTCCGCGTGTTTGTGTTTGGAGGCGGGAGTTTGACCAAGTCTGACCAATATGGCGAAGGTTATCAGAGCTGTATCATGAAAATTTGTATGTGATTAAAATGTTTCTACACAAACATTGGTACTTGTATCAACACGAATTGCATGTTCGGACATTGGATTTAATTGTAAAGCCTATCTAGCCAGGCCTAGCTGCCTGTGCATTTGTTTGATTACGTATTTTTGTTGGCGAACATTGACGCTTGTATCAACACGGATTGTTGATTATATGTCACACGAACTTAGACAGGGCAAATACACCACCAAATAGACCACTGTAGATGCTAGCCGACAGGTCAACCGCTAGCATGTTCCGACTATGCTACCTAGCTTCAACCCTCTCTGCTAGCACCCGGTGTTCTGTTGCGGTCTTGCGTGTTGTTTTCCCGAGGCAAAATTTCGCTGGCCGAAATTTTGCGGAGGTGTTTTGCTGTGGGGAACCCTACCGTTAGGGCTGGGCTATATGGTGGAAATCAATGTTACAAAATGAATATCCGTATTTTTCAAATAATAATTATAAAAAAAAAAACAATAAGCCATTTTGTTAGTTTTTGATTACAATTTGCTGGGAATCATTAATTCAGATTCACATTCTGCTTTGTGATGAATTATGCATATAAAAAGGAACTGATGGGATAACATTACAATGGAATTCTAATTCGTACAATTTCATTTGACAAAAAAAAATGTATTGACTGACTGATTGATCGATTTAGACAACGTTAATGATATAATAACATCATCACGATAAACTAAAAGTCCATAATATAAAGTTATCACCCAGTGTACCCGTCACTGAATTATGACTTGAGTAGGACTACTAATGAGGTCATAAGTTAAAGTGGTCATATTATGCGCACTTTCAGGTTCATAATTGTATTTAGAGGTTGTACCAGAATAGGTTTATGTGGTTTAATTTTCAGAAAACACCATATATTTGTTGTACTGCACATTGCTGCAGCTCCTCTTTTCTTCCTGTGTGTTGAGCTCTCTGTTTTAGCTACAGAGTGAGGCATCTTACTTTGTACCATCTTTGTTGGGAGTCGCACATGTACAGTAAGTACTGCTAGCTTGTCAGTTGCAGAGCATGAAGGAGTGCCATGCTAGCAGCTAGGCGAGCATTATAACGTGTTATAAAGTGACTCACGTTCGTCACGGAAGTAAAGGCTGGACTACAATAGAGCTGTTTGGAGCAGTTTGTGAACAGTGTTTTCTGTTGGAGATGGAAAGTCCCTTTGGGGTGGACTTTGGGCTTTTTCACTTTGTAAACCTATAACGTGCACAAAAAAGATCTATAACACAATAAAGGAAAGGGAAAAAGCCAATAAACATAATATGAGCACTTTAAATGAGACAGTTTTTATGTAAACATAGCACACAACTGGTCTTATTTTTCTTAGAAGACATGATGCAATTTTTAACCCACTAAAGCTTAACCAAAGGATTTAGTATAAAAACACAATGGAGTAGAGATGTTTGAGGTACAATACAGTGGTAGGATTGCGTAATGACGAGCAGCATGTTTATAGTTGCCATCTGCAACTTTCTAGGATCTGATTGGAGGAGGACATCTGTGGATCAAATGCACCGACTTCCTACCTCTCTCTCCGTAGTCCTGTCTCGCGATCTAAAATTAGAGCATGTAGTTGTTACCTGGTATCTAGTTCACACATGCTAAATGTCTCTCACTTTATCCCCTCATGGGCAAAGCACCAAGCTGAAGAGGTTCCCATGACAATTAGCTATGTTTGCACAACACTGCAGAGACTACAGTGTCCTCCTGTAGCCACAGATGAAACGGCTAATAAAGTATGATAGAAACCGTACTGCTAAGGGCCAATCGTATGAAAGCACCAAAATAGGCAACTGAAGTGGGGCAGATTACAGTACCTTTTAGTGGGAAAAGAAATACAGAATGAAAGGGAAGACCTAGTGAACCTAAAATTCTCACCTTTGCACTCCTTCCACCTGCTCTTTGGTGAAGCCTTTAGAAGACTCGCCTCCTCCAGACTCTCGGCTTTCCTTTTCTGGCTGGGCACCGGTGCTTTCGGCTGCTCTCCTACGATATGCGCCATTACCTGCTGAGCTCCCATTCTTCGTTAACGCGTCCAACAAAGCTGAAAAAGAGAGGAAGAGGCTAAAGATGAATTCAATGAGTTAAATGAATAATGTAAGTGTCCAAGCTGTTAACAACTTCTTTAAAGGGGTGATAGAATGATTATATAGGGTATTTCACACTGTTCCTTATGGTCTCCTAATGGGGTATGTAACATTGGTTGGGCTGAAAATGGCCTGGTTGATATTTTACTGGCCCTTATGCATCCCTGTGTTTTGGCCCTATTTGTAACAAGAGCTTTTCTTCCAAATATGGTATGGTCATGAATATTTAGATGAGCTGCGCGCTGATTGGTTGAGCGACTTGCCATAAGCAGACATTAGAGACGCGCGCTGATTGGTTGAGCGAATCCCCAATACACATACATTAGAGAAGCGACAGAATCTCATATTCCAGACACTGCAAGGTTTCATTACCAAATTCACTTCTGAGACTTTTTAGCGAGAAATCAACTATATAAAGCTGAAATATCGGCCGTTTTACAAAAATTGATGGCTAATTGCAAATTTGGTAAGACGTGTCGGACTTTAGGAGCTCCACACAGTCTGACGAGAAAGCGGCAGCCTGCTGGGCTCCATACCCAGCGCAAAGTCACCCTTTGTGGATACTGCACTACGGGGCTCCGCGGCCAGCTGCCGGCATAACTCTAATATATTAACGGAATTTTATTTGAATTTCGTCACGCCACTTATACAACATCATTCCCCAATGTCTTATAAAGCTAACCGTTGTGTCCGATTTGATTTTAAGGCATTTTTATGAACGCGAGGCATCTTTGTAGGACGAGCAGCTGCTTGCTATATGTCCCATTCATTACAATGGGGAAATACCGCAGCTAGCTAGCTACACTGTCGCCATAACTAAAATATATTTACAGTTTGAATTTCGTCACGCCACTTATATAACATCATTCCCCAATGTCTTATAAAGCTAACCGTTGTGTCCGATTTGATTTTAAGGCATTTTTATGAACGCTGTAGCCTCTTTGTAGGACGACCAGCTGCTTGCTATATGTCCCATTCATTACAATGGGGAAATACCGCGCAGCTAGCTAGCTACACTTTTGCCATAACTAAATTATATTTACAGTTTGAATTTCTCGCCGCCACTTATATAACATCATTCCCCAATGTCTTATAAAGCTAACCGTTGTGTCCGATTTGATTTTAAGGCATTTTTATGAACGCTAGGCGTCTTGGTAGGACGAGCAGCTGCTTGCTATATGTCCCATTCATTACAATGGGGAAATACCGCAGCTAGCTAGCTACACTGTCGCCATAACTTAATTATATTTACAGTTTGAATTTCGCACGCCACTTATACAACATCATTCCCCAATGTCTTATAAAGCTAAACCGTTGTCCGATTTGATTTTAAGGCATTTTTATGAACGCTGGTACGTCTTTGTAGGACAACCAGCTGCTTGCTATATGTCCCATTCATTACAATGGGGAAATACCGCAGCTAGCTAGCTACACTTTTGCCATAACTAAATTATATTTACAGTTTGAATTTCGCACGCCACTTATATAACATCATTCCCCAATGTCTTATAAAGCTAACCGTTGTGTCCGATTTGATTTATAAGGCATTTTTATGAACGCTGGTACGTCTTTGTAGAGGACGACCAGCTGCTTGCTATATGTCCCATTCATTACAATGGGGAAATACCGCAGCTAGCTAGCTACACTTTTGCCATAACTAAATTATATTTACAGTTTGAATTTCGATACCACTTATATAACATCATTCCCCAATGTCTTATAAAGCTAACCGTTGTGTCCGATTTGATTTTAAGGCATTTTTATGAACGCTGGTACGCCTTTGTAGGACGAGCAGCTGCTTGCTATATGTCCCATTCATTACAATGGGGAAATACCGCAGCTAGCTAGCTACACTGTCGCCATAACTTAATTATATTTACAGTTTGAATTTCTCACGCCACTTATACAACATCATTCCCCAATGTCTTATAAAGCTAACCGTTGTGTCCGATTTGATTTTAAGGCATTTTTATGAACGCAGGCGTCTTTGTAGGACCGAGCAGCTGCTTGCTACATGTCCCATTCATTACAATGGGGAAATACCACTTTCGCATAACTAAAGTATATTTACAGTTTGAATTTGCCTACCCGGCATGAATATTACAGGTTCCTCAAGGTCTTACAAAGCTTAGCTAACACTTGTCCGATTTCGGATTTCAATTGAATGTATTTTTGTGAATGTCAGAGTTAGGAGGAGGCTAGCTAGCTCTCATTGATGGACTCCATCTCACGCGCGCTCTATCAATGAGACTCGCGGACAAGAGGCGTTTATTTCCCGATTGTTTGTTTAAATAACTCAACACCATACCCATTAAAGATTAACTGCGAACCTAACGGGCTCGCCCGCGGTAAAAGATTGCGGGCGTAACAAGCTTCGCTGACACTGCGGTCAGGCGGCGATGTAGCAACCCAGGCAGCACCAACACCGGCACTAAACTCCGACACACAGTCGGAGAAAATTCTGCAGTTAGCCATCCATTTTCGTAAAGCGGCCCATATTTGAGCTTTATATGGTTGATTTCTACGCATAAAAAGTTTCAGAAGTGAATTTTGTAATGGAATAGCAGAGATCTGCGTGACCTAGCTAGATTCAGAAAACTACCTGATCTCAGGTCAGTTGTGTAGCCTATGTAAATGTTGGGGCGTGACTGTTCTCTTAATACACCCATGGGCTGACAAAGGTTCCGGTTTTTGGGAGGTTGACGTCAACTTCCAGCTTTGTTGGGATTCGCCCGTTTTCAGCGGCAGTTTCAAAATATGAGATTTTCATAGTAAAGGGGTGTCAATGGGATTTTGAGCTTCTATGTATGTCCTATTTACCCACCGAACTGTCCTCATTCAACTATGACAGGGTAAAATCGGTTTTGCATTCTATCACCCCTTTAAAGTTAAAAAGGTGTCACTAAAGATGATATACAAAAAAATATTTGACATTACCACTGATGTGTGTAATATAACACACACTTGTTCAGATTTGATATGAGTTTGGATTTCAATATCAGTCATTCATCATTCAATACAACTTTGTTACACTGCTTAAATTTGTTTGACCAAATCTATATTGCACATCTTTGCTCCAACACAAAAACATGAAGTACTACGATTACTTCCAGTGGAAAGATTTTCAAGTATTTACTCAATATTTACGTATTTATCGACACATTTTAATTGCAGTGTCCATCCAGTAGTCTTACTTTCAAGTTTGCCATCCATGTAGGAAATATAGTCAGTGATGCAAAAATACATACTCAAAGTCAGTGTCAAACAGTACAGCATCAGTAGAGTAGCCTAATCATCTCTCTCTCTCTCAAATGCTTTTAAATGTTTTATTAATGCATTGACGTGTAAAATAAGCACACAACTACTGCCCTTTTGCACAACCATAATCCGTCTTTTCCATAGCACTCTAGACTACTGAACATGTTGAGAAAGACAAAAACATGTTCACTGTATTTTTTGTTAAGAGTCCACAGCTTTTTTGCACGTCGCCCCTGCAGCAAACCCCGCCGCAGCCTCAACACGCTACCCGCATTCAAAATGAACGGAAAGACCTGTGTTTTTGCCGGGTTGACATATTCTTATGTCAACCTTTTATGAGTGATGCCCTGAATTGCATCATCTAGGGATCTAAGTCCCTGGTTACTCAATGCCAGACCTGTACACAAGTAAACCCTCTCAGAGACTCACAGACTTGTAGTGCCAGAGGTGTTGAGCAGCAGTGGCTCCAAACTGAAGAAACTGGTGAATGTTCAGATACTGTTTCCCTGTTTTCACCATTTAATATAAAAAGCAAATTGTTGTCCTCTTATGTCAGTAGGAAACCCCCCATGATTACTCCTACCAACAAAGAAACACACATAAGGCATTTATGTTGGAGAGCTTGAGGTGTGTTGAAAGTTTGCTAGATAGAGAATTTAACACACACACACACACACACACACACACACACACACACACACACACACACACACACACACACACACACACACACACACACACACACACACACACACACACACACACACACACACACACACTTCACCAAAGCAATCAGTATTGTGAACTCTTGCCAGGACAATGAACACACAGTCCCCTTACCCTTAAAACACACACTTTATATTTTTCCTATTTACAGTATTTATTTTAATTCCTCCCCCAGTATAACCCATCCTCTTTGGCACATTGTTTAAAACCTTTTCTTTATAACTTCTCTTTTGAAAAAAATGGCTTTTTATATTGGCCATATTATCCTTGATGATTTGCTCAAATAACTGAAAACTCATAAGTGGAACATGCTTTTTCTCAACAGCAAATTGGTGGCCATATATTTGTCATTTAGATTTTTTCAAGGTCCAGTCTTGGAAAGCCAGTTATCCATTACCTTCCTTTGAGAAGCTTGTGAACTGTCACTTTACACACACACACACACACACACACACACACACACACACACACACACACACACACACACACACACACACACACACCAAGTTTATCTACACTATTACACACTCACAATCTTGTAAAGAGCCTTTTAGAGCTACAATCCAAAGCACCACTATTATCGGTTTACAGTCATTTTACAGAGACACAGTTGTATGTCCCGGATTAGCCTATACTCTGGGTCAATTATTCAATTAAAGGATTGACAGTCGGCTGGCCAGCATGAAGTCCGAGCCGTGACTCCATCCTTCTCCAGGCTCCACCTGCCTGTTCTGCCCTCCCTGAAATCCACGGCCTTTAAACTAGCTAAGTTACAGCATCAATAACGTAGCTAGGCCAAAGTGTATTACTTGAAGTGAAAATAAAATGACAGCTAGAAAAAATGCTTTAGAGTCCAGCTAGCTTTTAAAACGTTACAATGAGTGACAGCTAGCATTGCCCTCTGAATAAAGGAAGGCTTGATCGTGGATTGACGTTTCACGGTTAGCTAGCTAACTTGTGTCAGCTGTTGGTATTCTGAAGCATTACAATGCTTTACTGATAGCGGCAAAGTACAGGCTAACACTCATCACAGATTACTCAAAATGACAGAAGTCCACACAACAAGGAAGCGCTGGCTATAGGTTAGTTAGCTAGCGAACATAATGCTAGGCCCACAACTTAACGTAGCTAACGCTAACTCGGATGTGTGTTGCCTAATTTCTTGTCTTACAACCACACCTTAAACTTGACTAACGTCAACTAGCTAATTATACAAATATGTGTTTTGCAAGAGTCAACAGGCAACCTGCTGTGAGCGTAAACCGCTAGCTAGTGCTGTTTTCAAACGTCAGCTAACGCTACTAGCTAACACTTATAATTTACAGCCACGGCCCGGGTCAGGCGGACCTAACGTTGACGTTACCTTTGGCTCTGTCAGTTGGATACAGCTTCTCTGCTTTGTTGAGAAACTTCAACGCTTTCTCTTTATCTCCGGCTTCGAGGGATTTCGTCGCTATATTAATACATTTTTCTGCTTCGTCTCTGTTTCCTTCCATCTTCTTCATCCCTCTTCCTCCTCCGCCAGAGTCAGCTGATCATCTCAGTCAGCACTTGCTCACCAGCACTGGCAGCAAAATCCAACCTACTATGTTTCCTCTTGTTATATATTTATACAGTATATGTTACTATATTTGTGTTTTGTTATGAATGGAAAAATAGGCATATTTGGGAATTGGTGGATGCATTCTCAGATCTTTTACTTAAGGTACAGTACAGTACAACAATGTAAAAATGCTCCATTACAACTAAATCCTTACGCACGGAATGTTGCCGGAAGTGGTTTCAGATACTGGAATTCCCTGCAAACCTTCCTCAAACTACAGTCTTGCATCCCCCTTGGAGATTTTAAAGCTTAATCTGATGTTTTCTTGTGATTCTTGTTCATAAGTCCTTGTTATTGTATAGTTGTGTTTCTGTTCTGGTGATTGTGTTCTTGTGAATGTTTCTTGTTCCCAGGTCTTTCTTGGAAATGAGATCTTAATCTCAATGACCACCTGATTATATTATATTATTATTTTATATTATACCACCTTCACTCAAAGAGTTCAGTGACCAAATGTACTCTAAACACCTTGCATAATGCCTTACATGTTGTGCCACCATTAATTATAGGACATCGTTTGATTCATAGGCTGTATTTAGGATAATATAATTTATCAAATTAGATTAAATTAGATTTATACTGCAAAGAAAAAAAAGACAAACACTTATTTACAAGAGAATCTTAAGCTGTAGAACATGGCTGAACTGTAGGTCATCAACATCTTAAAATATTGACAAGTTTAATACAATGAATAAAAATAAGTTGGTAGAGCAGGCGCACATATACAGAGGTTTACTCCTCAACGCAGCGGGTTTGACTCCGACCTGCGGCCCTTTGCTGCATGTCGTTCCCCCTCTCTCTCCCCCCTTTCATGTCTTCAGCTGTCCTGTGAAAATAAAGGCCTAAAAATGCCCCCAAAAAATAATCTTTTAACATTAATACCAATGAAGTTTTTTTTTTTTTTTTAAGAGAATGTGTGACGTGCACCAACACCAAAATAAATTCCTTGCATGTGTGAAAAAAAAAAAAAAAGTACTTGCCAATAAAACCCTTTCTGATTCTGATAGCTAGGAGTTTTCCTTCTTGACCCTCATTCTCCTGGGGTTTACGCTGCCCTGGATCTGACCAGCTGTAGTGTAATTATGGAAATAACCAAGTCATCTTCAAGCTATTCCTAAAGTCAACAAGGAGTCTACTTTACTGTTTTTGCTCTAGATTCAATTCAAAGAATTAAAAAGAAATACACAGGGTTGCAACTGTTACGTTTGGATGTATGCAGTACCATTATCATGGGGCTGGCAGCAAGATGCACATCTAGAGGATTTCAGGTACAGTCAGAGTTGAAGGCAGCAAACAGGGTTGAGAACCTTTATTTCAGGTTGTTTGTACTTTGTGAGCATCCTTCCAAACGGTCTCTTAAGCTGGCGTACGTGAAGGGGGAAGTTTGGCTGAAAAAGAGCCCATGGTGTTGAGTGCTGCGTGGATGCGGAAGTGTAGCCTTGACTCCATTTGGTAGTCTTTGTAGTTCATCCTACAAATAAGATCACTTATCAGCTCTTTGTGTAACATGATGGCAGTATAGAATTTCCCTTTGTTGGGCAGCCATATTTCATGAAGGCATTTTGGGAAATGCCGCCTTGACTATGAAGGAAGACATCCAGAAGCAGGCTCCTTTTTTTTTTTTTTTTAGATAAATAAAAATGTGGAACTAAATGTAACCCAGGATGGACTAAAAATACTTACTTGACATTTTCAATCACTGTGATGGCTGTGTTGATGTCACCTTTCTGCTTGTGCAACAGGCCCAGCTCATACATGGTGAATGGCACCAGGTAGTTGTCATGCTTGATAGCTTTTTCACTGCAAAAAAATATTAAATCAAAGTCACTTCAGTGGGTCTATTTAGTAGTGTTCAAAAAACATTGACCGTGGCCAAATTTAATTACAGTTGTGCAGTGACTGCAAGTCTCCATGTCACAGAGGTAGGATCTATGTATATTATGCACGATTTTCTTCAAGACTAGGTATGTATGGATGTGTAAATATGTAAAGACAGCTAATGCAATTCACATCACATGTAGCAGTGTGTTAAAAAAGTGACTAGTCATCACATTTGTAGTTTTGGTTTCATCCATCAGGCAACAGTGTGTGCACACTCACTGTCATTTTATGAATTTAAAGAGCACAACTATAAAGATTACGGAGTCTGTTCAGATGCAAACTGTAGACCGAGGGAGGGTAGTGGAGGAGGATGGAGCATTAATAAAAACTATTTTGACAAAATAAACTGGACAGACTTTTAAAGTGGAACTAAAAGACTTTTGTGTAGAAATTATCGAATGTGAAACAAATTAAATTCAGCCAGTGTCATAGATATAAAAAAATAAATAAAAAATCAACAGTTGAAGATCAGAAATAATATTACAGGTCAATGTGTTGTGTACAATTTCTCACTTTGTTTCAGTTTATTTGCAACCAGAGTTTTCTGAGAAAGTGTGTTGCACTGGCATTAAGATTTCCTCACCTGGAAATGACATGATTGAAGCAGAGCTCAGCCTGGAGCAGATGCCCCAGCTGTCTTAAACACAGGCCCTTTAGCAGCTGAACTACACACTGGTCATCCAGCTGATACTCTGATGGGTCTACATATGAGATAAAATGCAGTTAGTTTCACATGGGTGTGAGGGAAAAACAAAAAACACATTAGTCAATGTGCTTTAAAGTTCTGCTCTAACTTGGATCATCTTTGAGCAGCTCTTCTGCTTCCTCCAAGGTGGTCAAGATGTTTGTAGTCAATTCGGGTCTTTTGCCAACGACTGTGAAACCATTCCATACGTACATCATCTCCTGTGGGGAAAAATATGGTTGTTATAAAGCCAGTATGGATTTTTCAATGTTGAGCCATTAAAAGTAAGAGTGCACACACATATCCTCACCAAAGCAGGCACGACTAGTTTCACAGGGTTAGAAGAAGAGTATCGCTTCGCCTTGTTTGCGGCAAACTTCTCTGTTGGAATAGACTTCCCAGCAATCCTCAGTCTGAGACCATCCACCTGCCTACAGACAAAACCACATTTCGCAGTTACTGTATCATGATTACAGAACTTTCAGAGTGAGTTGTGTGCACAAATAATGGTTCTCTTAGCAAACCTGAATAACTCCACCATATTTTCTCCCAGTTTGGTCACTTCTTCCTCTGGTAGCATGCTCAAGATGGCGGCTTTCTGGAATGTATAGGTGGCCTGCAAGAGAAGAGCAATCAGCTCGTCATAAGGAATGTAAATACATGAGCAGTTTTACATCAGGGCGAAAAGGTTATATTTGTTACCTGCGACCACTTGCTCTCTTTGCAGAGCAGTTCAGCGTATCGATACGCCTCCCTCCAATTTTGTTCAAAGGAGTAGGCCCACATCAGCTCCCAGTAACACAGGTGGTGAATCTGACGCCACTCCTGCTGTGTGGCGATACATGCCAGGAACTTCTCCTGGGCCTGCGGAGAAACCCAGACTTATGCGTTCAGGTTTTTTTTCTACCACTACATCAGCTGCATTTTAAAAACATTGAGCTACTTTAGACAAATGCTGTTAGACCAGCTATTACAAGTACTCACAAATGAGAAGTTTCCTTTGAGCAAAGCAATTCTTGCAATGTAGAAAAGAATGAGCGCTCCCTGTGGACAAGATACAAACACATTCATTAAAAATAATTCCCTGAGGAGGGGGGCCAGAAAATAGTGTAGATCTACCATTAGTTCGAATCAGCAACAACAACAAAAACGCTCACATTCGGGAACTTTTCAATGTAGGGCTCCAGCAGAGCTTCAGCCTCAGTGAGGTTACCTTCACCAGTACCTGAGGGAAGAACATGAGCAGAATTTTCTGACCATTACAAATCCTAATATAATGATAAAAAAGGTGTTTATCTACAAATAAATGAATGAGGGATTTAAATTTCTGGAAGAAAGTTACCCAGAATCACTGTAATGTAGAGATGAAACATCAGCAGAGTCAGGGTGCTGAGGATGGAGCGCAGGCTGTTGCTGGCTGCTCCTTTTCTCAACTCTGACAGACCCATTTCCTGTAAGATAATTACAATGATTCTTTGTTTTGACATAAAAATCTTTGCTATAGAAACACTAATAGTATATTATGAGTCTTACTGAAAAAAAAAAAAAAAAACCTACCCTGTCTCCTGAGAAGCCCAAAAACTCCATCAGTCTGAGGACTTTGGATGGGAGCAGAGAAAGCATCTGATAAACAAAGTAGGTTAGGGTAAAGTAATTATGACACAACTAAACAGCAAAACTTTGTTCATTCAGACATTTCAGTAGCCTTTATTTTTCACAGTCTACAGCAACATGAGTGCAAAAACACAATGTTCTATAGTATGGCTACAATGTTTTCTCTTGCTCTCACCAGATTAAATGATCCAATGCCCATGTTGACACCGCCCCTAAAATGAATGTGTGTGCTCTTCTGTTTTTCCATATCATTTGTGACACTGGCCAATGCCTGGCAATCCCTGATTGGGGAGACATTTCATTTAAAAATATACATAAATATCATAATGTTTCCTTTATTCCTTTTCTCGTTTTACAGTATATCCCCTACAAAAACACCTATTTAAGCTTCTTACTTGTAAATCTGATAACTGTTTCGGATACTCATCCCTCCCTTGATGAAGCCGATTATACTCTCATCCAGGAATGTCAGCATTGCTTTCTGCAGCAGAACTTCAGCATAGCATAGCTCTGCATGCATTTCCTCTGTGACAGAAATTAAACGAGACATGCTGGGTGAAAAAAAATAATTTCAGAGCTACAAATATATTGTTAAAAAAAAACAATCCACATTGGGATTTTTTAATACGGGCTGCACCAAACTGCATTTACCCATATTGTCATTGTGAACAAGTTGAAACGCCGGCATAACTGTAACCACACTTTGACACACTGCGACTCATATTGGATCAATGGCATTAATCCAGATGTTGACTGATTCTGGTAATTTCTGATTAAATGGGCCATTGCTTAATTTGATATGCAAAATGTCTTTGAGTTTCCTGTTTGTCAACATAAGAGATCATGTCATACAGCATCAAGTATGTACAGTATATTTTTACGACCTGCCTGACTAACTTGTTTCCTCCTCCAGGAGCCTGCAGTCAGGGAGAGATTGTTACCCTAATTTAATGTCAGCGCCCCTCTCTTACACCTAGGCTCCACACCCTCCAAGCTTGGGTTTCGCATTTTTTCCCCACCCACTACCAATGCAAATATTCTCCACACCCCATGTTCACCTTGTGTATAAAAATTGTTCATTTCTTTCTTTCTTTCTTTTTTTTCGGGGGCTTTTCCCTTTATTTCACAGTGACCGTGGATAGACAGGAAAGGTGGGAGAGAGATGGGGGGATGACACACAGCCAAGGGCCGCAGGTTGGACCCGAACCCGGGCCGCTGCAAAGGACTCAGCCCACATGGGGCGCACTCTCTTACTGGGTTAGCTAGAGGTCGCCCCGTATTATTTATTTATTTCTAATAAAACACTTAATTGGCACTTTAATTCCTCTCCTTATGGATCCACAGAGTCTCGAAGCTTATGTTAAATGGACTGTTCTAGTTAACGACCACTCAAAGCGCTTTACAGGCACCATTCAACACACACACACACACACACACACACACACACACACACACACACACACACACACACACACACACACACACACACACACACACACACACACACACACACACACACACACTTACATGGTGGATCGAACCACCCACCTTCCAATTGGTAGATGACCACTCTACTTGCTAAGCCTCAGCCTTATCACTTACCTTCTGTCAGGTTGTCAGCTGGTTGTCTAAACCATAGGCTTGTTAAAGTCTCCACTATTCCAGTTTTCTTCCGAAATCTAAGGAACACAAAGTATAAGGTAACAATTTAATAATTTATTTTAATAGTAATTTTCTTTACTCAGGAACGTACCACGTATGTTGTCCCCAATATTAAAGCGGGAACTTAAATCCTAAACTGTTATGAAACCGTTCAGCCATACCTTTGGCATGTCTGCAGTGATTCTCTCAGTGATGCCATGGCGGCATCCATGTCCTTCGGGTCAAAGGTCATGCCTGCCTGCATCACCAAGATGCTGCTGTAGCCCATTGCGTGGTACATGCTCTGACTCTTCCTGAAGGGGACAAATGCTGTGAAATAACCCTGTAGCACTAAGCATCCACCCTTCAAGTAAATTGTATTTTTATAGTGTTAAACACATAATTTAAACATGAAAATATCTGTCAATATACACTGTGTGTATATACGGTCATATTCACCTATACCTCAGATGTAAGCAACCTGTTATATTAATATTTCCTAATTTATTCCAGCACCATTTGCACTTTAGCATTGCCCTATTGTATTACGGTTTACAATCCTCATAGAGCGGTTTGTTTACATGGGTGTACTCTATGTATGCACGTATGTGTATGCCCTTTTTTATATACAAACTTATATCTGTACATAGTATCAAAAGGTTTGTTTAACTTGTGTTTAGCCGTAGGTCTTCTGTCTATGTACTTTGACAGCAACAAAAAGCCAGGGTCAAATTCTCTGTATGTATTCACACTTACTGGGACATTTAAGCTGATTCTAATATTGATTATTAGAGTGTGGTGGACTTACCAGGGTTTTAAGATAGCCAAAGCATCAGAAAACCGGTTGTTTAGAAACAAACCGAGGGCGGTCGAGCAATCCTTCAGTGCAGCCTCTAAATCCATTTCAGGGGATCTAAATGACAGATAGGCAAATCAGTTTAGGCTTCTACATCCCAACAGACATAGTGACATCAAGACATGAATAAGGATTTGGGAGCACAGGGAGTGTCAAAGCCAGGAAGCAAGTGGCACTCTGGACAACTTCAGGCTTTACTTCTTCAAAGCTTTGTATCAAACGTCTCTTTATTAAAGCATACGATTTAACATACAATTCATACAAACTTTTTTATAACTAATTCAAAAAGTCAAATAAAAAGTAAAAACTGGTGGTACAACATTAAAACAAGGCAAAGCAAAACAAGACAAGTAACAATACAAAAACCATGGCAAGAACATCACCAGGCTGACCACGATCCCCCACACTATCCCAACCCCCTATCCGCCCGTCTAACCCCTCCCCATGTACTTCTTCAAAGCTTTGTGAGATGTGATGTCAAATTTACAGCAATGTAAGCATGTTGGGTGTGTCAAACAAGAGGGTATGTACAGTTAGAAGAATGAATAAGTAGTAAAGTACCAGTAAGATATATGTACTGCCCTCTTGTGTGTGTGTAGTACATTACAAGATGTTATGACATGTTGACATCCCTTTTCCAATGATATTTCCATAAGATTCTCTGTGATTCCCATATGCCTACCTTTTATTTGCATTACACTGTGTTCCAAATAATTATGCAAATAATATTTTACACTGATTCCTAAATAGCCAATCACTGAAACACATGCACACATTCCTGTAAAACCCTATAAAATAAAAGCATGATATCACTTACATTGAATCCTCAGTGATTTGGTTTAGGTCCACCTGAAATAGGGAAAAAAAAAAGGAAAATCTTATTTTAAGTTTTTATAGTGCAACTGAATTCCTGTGATGTTTAAACTGTGTGTGCCTGACAAAACTGGTAGGCTACTTAATTTAGCGTATTTTATTAATTTAAAAGAGAAGTCGGACCTCTGATGCATTAAAGGAATAACAACATTCTTATCTTATCTTATCAACAACGACTCTTATCTTGGAGCTCCCTCTATTATTTTACACATGACTGAACAATTAAAATGAAGACAGAAACAGCTTTAGAAATTGATTAAAAAATAAAATTTGTTGGAAAACTATCTATGGTCATCAAACACCTGTAGAGAAGCTGCAGTAAAACATAACCTACCTGTTGTAGTGAATTGTCGTTTTTAGTCTCCATTTGATGTCGGAATTTGAGTCAGATTAAAAAAGACTACGCTTAACGTTGCAAAGAGACTTGACGTCTTTCTTTTCCTATGTAGGGAAAACGATCTCTTCACTTGAAGACACATTGGTAATTTGGCCATTCGCGATATTTATAAGGTCAGGATTCGGTGCCGCCCACAAATCTATTGGTCCATGTCAAACGACATCATTGTGCAACTGATTCAAAAAGATAATTCATCCTCTGCAGCTGACAGTCCCTGCAATTTACGAGCAACCTTTACAAACTGGTGCATGTGTAGCCCACGAGGGTACATGCAGTAGGCTATATGGTCAAGAGCACACAGCTAATTTATTAAACTGGGTCTATGAAGTTATGATCAATAGCCTAAATGTTGTAGCCGATCTTTTTAGCCTACAGCAATGTGAAAATTCTCCATTACAAGTAAAAGTGCCTACTTAAGTCCAGAAATATCATCAGCAAAATGTAGGCCACTTAAAGTATCAAAAGTAAAAGTAGGCCTATTAAACACAATATATCAGATTGTTAATAATGATGCAACAAAGAGAAGGTAGAATTCTTTTTTTAGCTGATTTATTTAGAAGTTTAGTCCACTGATTAGGGGCTATGCCCCCATCCAAAGGATCACACAATAAATCTGGGGAGTCAATGGGTAGGCCAACTGGGCTCTAACTAGACACCTTTTATGTATGGAGTTACAAGCCAAAAAAGTTTGCAACCATTGGTTTAATCAGTGCATTGTAGGCTGTTTTATCATTTTGTTATCTGTTTTTGTAGAATAATTAGTAATTATAGCTGTCAGGCAAATGTACGGGAGTAAAACAATATTTCCCGCTGATGTGTAGAAGTAAAAGAATAAAGTAACATACAATGATAATAGTCAAAGTTCCTCAAAACTGTACTTAAGTACAATACTTGAGAGTAAACGTAGTTACAAACAAGGGAGAGGAGAGGCAGAGGAGGCAAAGGTGTCATCATCACAAATTACCATATGTCCTCTATGTCCCCTTAAGATGCTCCATGTCCAGTCAATAGTGGTGTAACTCCACTCTGACAGCACAAGGGATGTTTTGATGTAGTTTTGGTTACTATTTCTGGTTATCTGCATGCAAGTGATCTCCCTGCCTAACTCTTTATTTCTGGTGGTTTGGTCATTTCCACACTCTGAAGCATCTGACGTTTTTACTCTTAACGCACGTCATAAAAAGGACCTGAAGGGGATTAAACATTAGATTAAAAAAAGTTTTGCACATGCTAATGAAAGACCTTTACTTGATTGGTCAAAGATGAAAGCAAATACAGAAATTCCAGTAGGCTATTAGTCAGCCTACATCACTGTGGAATAAGTAATTTTGTCATTTGACTCATATGTTTTAATGCAGTTTCAGACAAAGGGATCCCCGCTAAACATTGATAACAGACATATCTTTAAACGTGCAGTTGGTCTTGTGATAAGGTCCAGAATTTTTGGACCGGGATAAATGATAACCTACTGTATGTCGGATTGCAGGGACCCAGGTTACATTCAGCCTAATATGAATTGTTCCAGAAGATGGGTCACTCCTAATGGATAAGCACATAAGAAGCTGGGTTCAGAATAGTTTAATGATAGCCAGACAACATATTTTAAGGAGATGGAAGAATGAAGGGGTCCCGTCAATCCAGGAGTGGGAGATGTCTAGGGTAAAATGTCATATTAAACGGTTTGCCAGGTTGGATGTCTAAACTAGAAAACGGGGAAAGTACTTTCTGGAGGCCTATATCAAATATATTTTAATTGTAATTGTTTGCTGCTCTTTCGTAAGGCAATACAGAAGTACATTTTGTAAAATTAGGAGGAAATATGCACAAATAAATGTATAAAAAATTCTTTAAAAATGAACAAATCTGGAGATATTTATGCATAACCTGTCCTCTGGTGTTTTGAGGTTTTTGTTTTGAAGCCTCTACAATGCCCTTTTGCCACTTGTCGTAAAAACTACATTACCCATGATCCTCAACGCCGTGATGTAGTCATTCGGGAAAACATGGCGGCGTCGAAGCCCTCAACAGACCCGAACACAAACGTCCCAGATTATGAATACACTGATGTTAACACTCACATATTTCATATCGGCACTTTCAGAAACGAGTGGCTGAACAGACTGAAGCCGAGTAACTACTCCTATCAGCAGGAGGACGAGGACACGTTTGATGCTAACTTTGCTAAAGAGATGGGGATCAGTGCGGAGACGATGACTGACCTCAAGTCCATCTGCAGGTAACGTTAACGGAACGTTAGTCACTCCAACGTAGCAAAGTTAGCTAACGTTTAGCGACACGTTTTCAAACAGCAAACACGAATTGTATCTCATGATAATGTTTCTACCAGCGGCTCTTTCCATTTTCTGTCTCCCTACATGTAACCAGGTTTATAAAACATCACGAAACATTACAGTTTATCAGAATCAATCAACTGTATTGGCAGTATAGTATCAGTGGTGGAAGAAGTAACGTTACTAAAGTAGCGCAGTGTTGAAATACTCTGTTACAAGTAAAATGTTTAGGGTTATTGTTATTATTTTCGCATTGAAATAGCTAATATATACAATCATTGTGCAGTGTGTATGTGACGACACAATGATACACCCCCTAGACATCAGGTGTGTAAGTAACAAAGTTAGGCACTGAATGACATTTTGGAACTTTACATTTTTAATTTTTTTTATTTCAGTTCCCTGCAAGTAAAGAAAATCACATATACTTCGCAAAAAATGCCAATGCAAATGCCAAAACCCTCTATGCCTTCTATGTATCTATGATTTATAGTATGACCGACATTGCATATTGCTTACTGTGCTTATAGTATATTGTAACAAAGGAAATATATAATAATAATAATATATATTTGTTTTAGTTTGTTAAAGGTTTCCTTTTGCCAGTATTTACCATGTTTGCAAAGTAGTTACATTACTTTTCATGTTTTCCTTTCAAGTCTTGATTCCCTCTGTTGCCATCCTGAAGACGAGCAGCCCGATACAGAAGTTGTTCCTCCAGACTCAACGCTGAGAACACTAGTGTAATTATACATTCCTCAATTGTTATAATTTATATTGCGTGTCGGCATGTACACAAATGAAATTCTCTGTGATTTGTTTTTAACAGACAAAGAAAAAAGAAACAAGATCACAGAGCTTCTCTAAAAATCAGCAAGAATAGACACGACCTGTACGCGGATGAACTGGTGAGTCCATTGGAGTACAATAGACGAATAGACTGGGGGGTCCAGACAACCGTTCTTATGTCTTAATATAATATACTCTCCTTGTAATTTCCAGGAGCGCTTAACTGTCGGTAGGAAACCAGAAGCAGTGACTGACATGGTCCCTGAAGGAGAAGTCATTCTAACCATTAACGTCTACTACCCCGCTGTTTATGAGAAAGTAAGCTTTCACCTTTCTCAGGTTGCCAGAATCTCTCCAAATATGACTATATATTATTCTCCATTGTACTGTACATTTTTCTTACACCCCCCCCCCCCCCTCAGTTTATCTACAGCAGACCCCACATAACTCTGCTGATGACGGGCTCCCACAGCTTGGCAGAGCTCAGGGATGCCATCTGCTGTGTCAGCGACTTGCAAGTGTGCGGAGAGTTCAGCAACACGCCGGACATTGCTCCAGACTTCATCAGCAAAGTGAGCACACGTACAGTTCATCTGAAATTACAAACAAGATCTGAACATGATGATTATTATTACGTGTCTCCTAATTTAAACAATGTTATATTAAAAAGTTATCTATTGTATGGTATTGATTCGGTCAATATTTGCGCACAAGACAAACTCATAAGACTTGGAGGCGATATTTTCATGTTTTTCTGTTTCAGGATCATTACAAGTCCGCTTTCTTTTTCTTCGAAGGAGTTTTCTATAACGACATGCGATACCCCGAGTGTCAGGACATCAGCATGTAAGTTTTACATGGAACATTTTTTTAATGTCTACATTATAACCACAATTTGTAGTAGCATAATCACATTTATAATCTCATTGAAACATTGTTTTTGAATTTATTCCTATTTTATGGTTTTTGGGGTAACCCTATGTGTAAGAAGAACGTGGCTTACTTTTTAAACTTTTCAATATAGTGAGTCTCGAACCTATGAACCCTCACCAAAATGTCTTACCAGGTGTTTAACTGCCAGTGTGCCATAACATACAATATCTATAGGCATATACTGTAAGGCAGCCCATGAGTTCTATAGACATTTAACAAAACTCTACAGTATGTTTTTAAATATCACTGTGGTGCTATTGTTAACACTGCAGCTTTTGCAGTCAGCTGCTGATGGCAGCACGGACCAGGACAGTTTGAGGGGATATTTATTGACTCCCTGTGATTCCTGTTTAGATGAAGATGTTACATCCACATTTACTAAAATAATGGGGGGGGGTATTGTGAATTATGAAAAGTAGACAGTATGATGTAACCCAGCCCAGTTGATTATCAGAGCAACGCTGTTTAAAATGTCAAAAGTTTATCAAATTACCTGATATTACCTGTTACCTTAAGGCCACTTTACTTGAATGATAAATGGCAATTTTGTGTTGAGGGTGAATGTATATATGAATGTAAGACGGGGAAAATAATGAAACATGGCTCTGTTTTCATAATATCATTAATGTTTTTTAATCAAATTAGCTTTAAAGCAACACTAGAGAACTTTTCCCGCTTCGGTCCCCCTGCAGGTTGGGAGCGGAATTGTCCGTTACATCACATTATGCACGTTTGCCAGACCGGGTAGCGGATCTGTAGTTCGAATGAACTGGACAATGTAATGTAATGGACAATTCAGCTTCCAACCTGTAGGGGGATCGAAGTGGGAAAAGTTCTCTAGTGTTGCTTTAAATGAATCAAATCACTTGATAATATGATTACTCTATTTTTCAAGTCACGTGCATTTTTACTGCTTTGTTATTAATAATTCATGTCATTTCCACCCCTCATTCCAGAAGCCGGAAGTTTAATGTACACCTTTAAAATGACCAGATACTGTGTCTTTAATGATCTCATGATGTCCCCTTTACGTCTTTATGATACAGGACTACCATTGAATGGGCAAAGGCCCACAAGTTCCCCCCCTACAGCCAGGCCAAGATGGAGGACACACGATTCATGGATCTGAAAGTGAAAGTGGGCTTCCCGTACCTCTACTGTCATCAGGGAGACTGCGAGCATCTCGTCATTATCACAGACGTCAGGTCAGTGCTGCTGGATGTTTTTTTTTGTTAGTGTCCCCTAGCAAAAATAACTATCATGTCATTTGTGGCTATTTTAAGGATTGCTTTACTACCCTTATTATTTTTTTTCTTTCTTTTTTGTTTTTAGATTCAAAAATATATGATTATTTTTCAGGTTCTTGTATTATTTAATATGTAGCCACACTAGCAGCATGGCTGCAGTCAGTTGGTCCACCACTTTTGGTCCGGACTGAAATGTCTTTCTCTCTCAGCTCGATCGGCCGTGCCGTGCTCTCAGCTCTGCCTCTACCAGCTCTTTATCTCTCTTTTTCTAGTATGAGTCGGAAAGCCAACAGCAAAGCCTAACTTTACACTTAATGTTGTCAAACAAAAGACAGATGTTCTCCCCTCGTCCTGAAATGGTCGGAAATCTATACTCGGATCCCTCCTCGTTTTACGAATGAAGCGGTCGGCGAGTTGAAGCAGCAGCGCTGTGTCTGTTTGACCAATCAGCGGCGGTCATCCCTGCAAACCCCACACCAAAGGTTCCTGTACTTTCAGAAAGTACAACCCCCTGAGCAGGTACTTTTTTTGGGGGGGGGAGTAAAATGTCCCCGGAATTTAATTTAGACCCTGGTCCCTGCAGTCGAAACACAAGAGCCTCTTTCCGACCAAGTAGTTACAGGAACGTAGTTATAGGAACAGTCCACTTTTAAACAGTTCTACTAACTACTCTCCCCCAAAACCGTTTTTTTTCCATTTGCATTTGCACTGGCCAAGTGGCCATAGGAACTGACCTTTTGTTACTATAACACAGCCATCTAACCACCACTATGCAGAAAAGGGAAAAGACCCTGCCTTGAAGTAGGAGCTGAAAGAGTTACAGGAACTGTGGCCAGAGGAACTTCAAAATCCCCAAATTGGTCCAATCGCAACAGGAGAAAAAAAGGCTTCTAGGAACATTATGTTCTAGGAACTGCAAAAATCCCTCTGGTCGGAAAGCGGCTAATGGGTTCCTCAAAAGGTCCCCCCCCCACCACCACCACCACCACCATCTAAACATGGACTCGTAGAAGTACTTGTTGTCAGGTTCATATATCAAGTACAAACATGCCACATTAAACTACCGAAGCAGCTGTCCAGGGTCATTTTATCTCGTTACAACTAATCATGAATGAGGTATTTGTTTTGAGTTAGAAACACATGCTGGTACGGTAAATGTCGTGATCAAACCCCTGATCATACCCTCTACCGAAACGAACTATACTACAACAATTAGATATGGTGGTTTGATTTACCGGCACATAGCATGCAACCTGATGCTCTCTGAATCTCAATCTGATTTGTTTCCATGAAAGCAGCTCTTAATATCATGAATGTGAGACAAATGTGTGTTCTCATCAGTCGCTCTTTAAGAAATGGGCCTGGTCCTTTATTTTTTTTCTTCGCTCTCTTTTGACTCGTACAGACTGTCCCATAAAGTGGACTGCCTGGACAAGAAGCTGTATCCACTTCTCACACACAAGCACAGGGTCATCACCCAGAAGTGTGCCGTCTGCCATGTCTTCATTGGAAGGTGTGTAAAAAAAATAAAAAGCATAAACAGCTTTGTTATTTGCATACTGTGAACTTTAACATCCCCAAATCTTTCCAGATGGTTTACTACCAACGACCAGTTTGCTCCGAGTGACCCGTGTCTCTTCTGTGACAAGTGCTTCCGGATGCTGCACTACGACACGCAAGGCAACAAGCTGGGAAACTTCCTGGCCTATCCCTTTGTGGACCCTGGTGCATTTAACTAATGCTTTTCTTTAGATCAGATCACTGATTCACTGCTGCATAATACAATTCAATGTTTCATAGTTCAGAGAGAAATGTTTTGATATTTGGGAAATGTATAATGTTTAAAAAGAAACTGTTTTGGACAATAATTATTTGATTTTACAGATGTTGTTTGAAATAAACGGTAACATTTACTGGAAAATGTGTTTTACTGAGCTGTGAATTTCTTGAGGTTCAAGTTTATTTGCACATTTTAATTTGTAAACCATTCATTAACAACTGAGATGTGACAGCAAACTCATCACTTCGGTGTTTAGAAAAGTACTCAAGTCATTATTACTAAGGGGTAAATCTTTAATCCAGCTCACCCTAAACACTTAGGTCTCAAATTCAACACATTTGGAACTCTGTAGTAATTGTAACATGACACAGCAATAAACCTGGTGGTAAAACGGACAAGTCTAGTAACATTTTGAAGAACTTCATCGATAGAGAATCTAAAGAATACTGAGTCCAGATCTTCGTGAGGAGCTTTTTACAACCACGATAGCCATGTTTGAGATGATTTCTGTGTAATCAATGTGAATATATGATGAAAGTAAAAAATAAAAAATAATTCTATGTACTACTTTATTATTGGATGCTTTAACAGGTCAGACAGGCACAAAAATACTCTTATTTACATCTACGTTAAAACCATAAAAAAAAAACATACACTTGAACTCTGGAATTTTCTTTGTGCATCTGAAGTCAATCTTTAAAATGTCAATGCAGCCAATATTATTAGACATGATAATGGCGCTTTCAACTACAATTAACCTCTACACTTCAAATAATATGTAAGTGAAGTTGAGATCAAACTGTTGATTCTGTGAATGTCAAAAACAACTTCAATGCATGTAAAATGATTATCAAAACTACTCCATTTGAAAAAAATGGGACCATATGGTACTAACCTCACCTCTGTGAGCATCTTGAAAGATCTACAAGTTCTTAGTCATTACTCAAATTCAACAGGTGTGACACAAGGTGTCGGAAAGGTAAAGATTTCACAAAGTAAAAAAATAAAATGTGTAGGCAGTCTCTCGGGAGTGGAGGGGTTTGATGTGCTGAAACCTTTAAGCAGCAACACTGACCGAAGCGGTCAGTAAATTGGAAACCCGTGATCATTATCAGTCATCAAAAGGAACTGGACAGGAGATCCCAGTTGGTCAGCGCAGTTTAGACAAAAGATTGTAGGAGTACAGCAGCAAATATTTTGTCTTTCCTTCAGGCATGTAGGATGCTCAAGTGGACTCTTCCTGAGCATTAGGGACACTACAGTCAAAGACAATAAAGAAATAAGTTAAGACAGTCTGGTGTAGCTGTTTCTTCTAAACAATCCAGATTCAAAAACTATTAAAACACATTAATGAGCCATATGGTTGCACTGGGTGACATGTTCCTTTCAGTGCAATGAGCATGGTTGCCAAGTCAATCCCACATACACTGTGTTCTGGAGCACCAAATGTGTAAAATGTTGTACCTGTGATTTTCTCCCACTGATGTGTCTTCGAGAAGCTTCTCTCTCTCCGTCTCCTGCCTCTTCTCTTCGGGGCTGATATCACCATTTGTCATCTTGTCTTTAGGCGGTACAGAGAAAGAGAGAGACAGACAGACTCAGTCAGACAGAACATCACTACACAACCTAAAACAGCACAGAGAGAACTCACAGGAGCATGTGATGGCACACGCCGAGCTCCAGACCTTACTGAAATGAACACGATTTTCCATCCATTTGGCATGCCTTGCTGTAGAAAGAGACCTCTCACAGAGACACTCATTTTAGTGGATAGTGCATAATACAGTACATCAACAGTGAGTCAATAGAGCGAGGATGTGGCTGCAGAACCTCCGATTACACTCAGCGTTTCTACTGAGAATGTTAACCACAGAGATCCTAAGATGATGATAGAAGAAACTTACCGAAAGCTTCAATGTCTCTGTTGTCTGGTTGGTTTTCATATTTGACTCCACTGGTCATACTTGATTTAACAATAACCAGCAGACATGCCTTATGACAAATCTATATCCTCTGACCGAGTCATCTCTCACTGTACTAACGTGCTGAAATACTACCAGCTTAAAACAAAGATTTCTACTTTTACTCTTCTGTACACTGACATTTTATATATGTCAGTTAAGACATTTTATGAATGTTTTATGCATGTGCACCTTGACCACCCGAATTTTCCTATTTTGGGATAATGAAGTTTACCTTGATATCAACATTTGTATACAACGATTATAATCATCATTATCATGAATAATGATAACCAGCTATTCTTAGCATGAATGTGTTATTACAATAATAATCCATAATTAATGGATAGGACAGCTAGACATGAAAGGGGAAGCGAGAGGGGGAAGACATGCAGGAAACTGTCACAGGTCGGACTCGAACCCTGGACCTTCTGAGTCGAGGCATACACCTCTACATATGTGCGCCTGCTCTACCAACTGAGCTAACCCGGCCATTTTATTCATGCAAAGCTTTTTCCTACGTGACACATGCCACTACATCGCTGAGGACTGGCGGTTAAATCGGCCATCCTACAAACAGAGCACGCCAGGCAGACACAAAGCTGACAACCTCACAGATGGATGCCGTGGAGATGGGCTCATACATAGGCTACACGCAGCGGACCGCTGTGGACTTGTGTCGGTCGCACGGACACGCAAGGACTTCCAGAAAAGAGGCTGCATGTGTCTATGACAATGCACGGACCATCGTGGCTGCGCGACCAGTACTACAAGTAGATATGGACATTACACATTAACACCGCGTAACGCCGACGTGCATTCAACCCGCGCTGGACTCGTTCATAATGAATCGGCCGTCACTCTGTGAGTAGAGAATCCAGTCTGCAGTGTAGTTCAGACACTTCACTGATAAACCACAGATTGGCTTTATGGTCAAAGATAGCTTTTGTATAATTAACTTCAAGCTCTGCCAGAGACACCTGCTTTTAAAAGTAACGTAAAAGTAACGAGTAAAGTAAAAAGTTACTTTCCATAAGGGGTAACTAAGTAAAGGATTACTTTTTTAAGAAGTAACGAGCAAACACTACTTTTTAAAAGTAACCTCCCCAACACTGCAGGCAACAGGCACTCACTTCAGTCACTCCAGACCTCCAGTGCTAATCAAGGAAAGCAAAAGCTTGAACTGCAGCTGTGTGACCTGTCCCTATATGCCCACATCATGGGGTCTGATCATGGAACACATCTAGGTAACGCCACTGAAAACACACATACAGAGATACTTGGGTGATCAAACTCTGTACATGGTCATCTCTGAATTTAAGCAAGAAATGTCCAGAACATCTGACAGCAATTCAGTTGTGATGTCATTATTTGTATATGATCAGAGGTATTATAAGTCTATCAAAGTTTGCCTACTGTAATTTATATACTATTCATGGAGAAAACTACTAATTATGTTTGTATACAAATGCCACATACAGCTGCCACTTTCTACTCTGTTGATAAACCTAAAAATCACTCAACAAATCCTATGTGTACACCAAGAATACTTGCCTGTTTGTAGGTGTTCCAGCCAACTGAAATAACTAACCTCCTGTCTACAGTATGACAGGGAGGGAGTAAGAAAACAACATCACAAGAAAAACCATCTAGAATACATTTTACCGGAGCTGTTTTCCTTGGATTGTTCCACTCTCTTGAGTGCTCCTTTCTTGGCCTCCTCGTGCTGCCGTTGTTCAGCTAAAGACTTGTTGAGCACCTGACTGAGCACACAGTCACCTTCTCCAACCAGAAACATACTCTTGAACTTGTTATACAACATGGTGGCTTTGTCCATGATGTCCTGGCTGGCTTTGAATCTGCGGATCTAGAAGACAGATTAAAAAAAAACAACAACACACATCTGTGCTTAGAAACCCACGCTGGTGTAGTTTGATTGCTCAATTTGAAGTTTGAAATGGATTTTGGACGAGTGAGTGTACCTTTTTCAGCGTGGCAATGAGTTCGCTGTGTTTCTGCAGGTGCTGGGTCGTCACTTGAAGGGCACCAATGTCGTCCAATGCCTCCAAGCACTTTTTCACATCCTGGTGAAGAGGGAGCCGTGGATAAAAGTGGCATGGAAGCAAGAAAAAAGAAAGAAAGAAAGAAAAAAAAAGAAGTGTAGGCATTTAGTAGTAAAGAAGAAAAAGCACAATGATCAACTTAACCATGGTGTATTTAAACAGCTCTTTGCATATCTGTCCTCCATTTAAGATAAACTTATCTGTCATTTTCCTCGAATCATGTTGGAAAGATGATGCATTATCCGAGCTTAAAGTGCCATTTCAAGCAAGGTGGACATTAAAGGATGAACCTGGTGAGCAGCAATATTGAGGTGCATAACAGCTTTCTCAAAAGACAAACACAACATTGTTTTGTTTATACTTTTAAAAAGGTCATGCTCAGACCTGAGCCCCAAATAATCTAAATTCTGCATGAACAAATTCAGCGGTGTATAAAGATGGGAGTCACAGGGTCATTCATCTTAGGATACGATCACAAAATGTTGGTCATAAAATGGTATACATGAAATATTGCAATAAAATCAAATCACAAAAAGTAAATAAAAAATAAAATACTTCTAAAGAGAAATAATATTTACATAAAAAAAGAATCCTTCTTATACCGTTTTCAGTTTCACATCATCAACTGAGATTCATACACTGTGCAGAGTATGAATGCTTTGTCTGTTCGTTTTACCCTTTATGCCCTAAACAAACATTCATTTTCAAATGCGTCTGTGGAGAAAGATGGAGTTGTATGAGATGTGTTGTGTTGTGTTGTTGACAGTCGGCAGTAGAACTTACCGGGTTGTCGATCTTTAGTGAAATCTTGATTTCACTGTGCAGTCTCTGGAGCTTCAAGTCAGTTGATATTTCTGTGGAATAGAAAACCTGATGGAAATGAGTTTTTAACAGAATTCAAGTGTGAATTTAAAAAAGGATTTCTGTTCTGAGATATGCAACAGTTTTTTTTAGGCTACAACTGCTACATGTGTGCAATCCTGTATCGCATAATAACAACAAAGCTTTAGCCTTTTCAACTGTTTTCATGGTTTTAGCTGCACTGACGACTATCATCTTAACGATATCTTCAATTTCATTGGCTTCAAATAGGAAGGTTTTAGGATTGCCTCATTCCCTAAACATGAGTCTTGAAAATAATGGTACTTGAATTCAACACTAATGGCATTCTAATATTTGAACTATAGTACTGCTCACCCTTTTTCTTGACTCCTGTCCTCTCCTCGTTTTTCTTCCCATCGTCTTTGTTCGGCCTGCAAGACAGAATGACCACACCACGTAAGAAATAGATCCATTCCTCTCCCAATGATACTGTTTACATCTTAAAAAGTGTCAACGTGAGTAGCTGATAATGAATTAACATTAAGTGTTATTCCATTTAATATTCAAGGTATTCCTGGAGTTAAAATACCTTCAATGTAACATTCTATGGTTATTCATTCTCAAATAGTAGCGTTTCTCTTCATATAATTGTAATTTAAATACTTTTGGATTGTTGGCTGTTGGTAAGACCAGAATAAACAACATAAGGACAAAGATTTTAGGCTCTGGTAACTTCTGATGGGCTAAATATGTATGCGTACTCTCTCAATTCATCTGCTTTCCGTCGCCGCACTTCTTTGTCCATTTCTGAGTTTTGGTGTTTCTTTCTGCCTTTGTTTTTCTGGGAATAAAAGAAAAATCAAAATCATGTGCATGAAAGCATCATGAGGACTGTTCACACAACTTTCTAATAAGGAGGTATCACGTTGGCCTGGACACCTGCCTCTTCATCGTCCGAGCCTGAGGAGCTGTCGTCCTTCTTCTTCTTCTTCTTGGCTTCAGGCTCCTTCCCCTCGGCTTCCTTTCCTTTGCTGTCCTCCTTCTTTCTCTTCTCCTCCTCTCCACTCTTGGACTTGTCCTCTTGTGCCCTCTTTCTCTTTCTGTCCGACTCAGCAGTGTCCCTAAATTTGAGGTAAATGGTCTGTTAAGAGGCTAAGGATTGGGGGTCAGCTCTCTATAGTTCCAGTTTGACTTTAACCTGTGATCATAATTAAAGAATATTAGCATTATTTCTTCATTGCAGGAACAGATCATTCAGAATATGTAACACAGGTGCATGTGGTGTACAAGAAACACAGACTTGTGGGAGAATTTTGCATTGTGTGTGTGTGTGTGTTCATTCCCATGTGGTTACATTTCACTTCCTGAGCCTTGCTGGTCCTGCTGTTGCTGGAGCAAAAGTAATTTTTCACTTTTGGGCTTCCTGCCTCTTCGTTTAGGCCCCTCTGCACCTGGTCACACAGACACACAGACACACAGACACACACACACACACACACACACACACACACACACACACACACACACACACACACACACACACACACACACACACACACACACACACACACACACAGACACACACACACACACACATCATAAATCCAGTTTATGCAAAATGAGAGCTGAATGCTAAATTAAGTATTGGTACAGTGCCAATATCCTACAATTCCACAGTGCAATATGTTTGTCACTGTGATAAATGTATTCTTTGTAACTGTTGTATATGCATACAGTACTAGGGGTGGCCTCACGATACTTATTTCACAATACGATTTCAAATTATGTCCCAAAAGGAAAACTTTGTCAACATCTGTTTTATCTAAAAAGATACATTTCTCCATTTGTTCATCTCACTTCAATTTTATTGCTGCAAAATGGGATTGTCAAGCAGACTATGCTGTATCGATTCCCCCCCCCCCATATACAGTACCATTCAAAAGTTTGGACACGCTTTCTCATGGGAAAGTGTGTCCAAACTTTTGACTGGTACTGTATATCCATCTATCCATTATCTGTACCCGTCATTCTATATAACATGCGTTTTGAATGAGCTGAAACCTTCTAAGATTAGGCATCTTCTTAAGAGCACAAAGCAATTAAACAGCATTACGAGTAGCATCATCACAGGGACCACCGCTCACCCGAGGGACTAACAGGACTGACAGGGGCATCGTGTTTGTCAGTCTCCTGCTCAGCATCACTCTGGAAAAAAGAAAAGAAAAAGATAACATACCATCTTATAAAATACTTGCCACCAAGCATTTATTTATATATAGATTGTATACTCACTCACCTTTTTCTTTCTTCCTCTCTTGGGTTTCGGAACATCTGCGGAGTCTCTCCGTGTCGAGCCCTAAAATGCGACACCTGTTGTTAATTTTTAATTCAGTGTACGTTCCAGACTTTTAACGGTCTTTGCAGTTTTTAGTATAACTGCAACATTTTCTAAAATAAAAGCCAGGTATACACATCAAGTGGACAGCTTAGCATACAGGCAGTCCTTCTTGGGTGATTTGATCCATTTCTTTTGACCCTCCGCTTAACAAGAACAGGTTAAATTTATGGATCAATATCACCATCTAGTGTATAGCTGTGATACAACACACTCAAGTATTAAATGTGCCAGTTTTATTAACAGTAGCTCTGTCCAAATTCCAAACATACTAATATTTAGGTAAAATCTAAGTATACTTAAATCAGCATACTTAACTTTTTTATACTAACACAAAAAGAAAATCTGGAATGTTATTAAAATTAAAGTATACTTTTTTGTGTTTTCCAAGATCATTGTACATTAATGTATATAGTAAGGAATTGGGACATAGATATGACTTGGAAAAAAACAGCAGGAGAAATGTCAAAATAAAAAATTTAAAAAGAGTCCATCTCATCCTGAGTAAAAGAGATTAACAACTCACCTTTCTCCGAACCACGCAGAAAGCCATGCAAAAATGAAATATAATCAACAAAATGCAAACAGTAGTTTTGTGAATATGTGGACAGGGAAAGGCAGGAAATGGAAAGACATAACACAAGCTGTCAGGGTAGTCTCAGAGAGGTAAAACAGAGGAAAAGAAAACACACGTAACAATTATTTTTGTTATCGCCACACAGAGTTTATGTCCCAAACTTTATCTTACATATATATATTACTTTAAAGTGGCAACACAGGGACTGTTTTCTCAAATAATCAGTTATCACCTCACTGGCATTAACACAGAAGACCCAGACCTAATCAAAACACCAAGCACCAATGTTTGTGGCCGCTGACAAGAACTCTGAGTCAAACAGAAACAAACCACCAGTTGAAAAACCACCAAGTGTCACATGCTTTCCCGTGGGGAGGGGGTGAGGCGACCTGCGCCGTTTTATAGGAAGCCAGCATGCAAAGTACGTACATCCTGGTTCTGAGGACCCTGCTCACAGATCAGAGACCCTTCCTCCTCCTCCTCCTCATCCTCCTCCTCCAACTCCTTCAACTCCTCCAATTCCTCCAACTCCTCATTCACATTCTCCTGCTCAGCCTCACTTCCTGGAACCTGAATGCACCCAAGACACAGCATAGGACGCAGTGTGGTGGGGTAAACGAGTCTTGAAAGGGAGAAAAGTTAGCGACCATCCTTCTGTTCCACACGCTACTCTTAGCGTACAAGCCTTTTAATCTATTAATACAAAAATGATACTATTAATTCAGTAAGCTATGGCATGCATTGATATGCAATTCAGTATGAAGCAGACACACATTAGAGAACGATCAGAGGAAAAACAGCAAAAGAAGAAAGAAGCTGACAACACAGGAACAAACCAGTCCAGTAGCATGTCAATGCAGTGAAGCGACTGTGTATATATTAACTGCTGAATGACAAATTTGAAGAGCAAAAACTTACTTTGGGTTGTATCCCCTTGTCATCTGCTTCCTCTTCTCCCTCTGGGCTGCTGTCCAAATCCTTTTCGGTGAAAGATTCAGGGGCAACCGGCTTTAAACAAACAAAGCAAATGTATTAAATAAAACAAATGAGCTAAAACACAACTAGGATGCTCCGAACCAGCTATTTTTGTTTACCCCAACTTCTCTCAGACAGCTGAAAACTAAGAAAAATATAAAAAACACTTTGGTGGCCAACACATTGTAGGTTTAGATAACCAGGGGAAACCTCTGGGTTACAAAATGAGGACAAAATGAAACACAAACAAGTGCACTCACAATAAAACTGTCAATCAGGATCTGAGGTACAGTCAATTCAAGCCAAAGGAAAACGTCTGGAGGATTAACACTGAAAAATGTCTTTGGCGGAGACAGAGAGGAGCAAGATGTACCTTGGGTGCAGTGAGCTCAACTTTTGGGTTGTTCTCAATTTCCCACAATCCTTCGTTGAAGCCTTTCCTCTTGTTGGGTTTGGCATATTTCTCTTTGTTGGGCTGGTACGGAAAGATATCTTTTGGGCCAAGAAATGCGCTGTTTGAAAGAAGATAATCCAGAATGTCTGTGTATTTAATACTTTCTGAACTATTAAAAATGTAGTGTTTACTGTGAGGTGGAGCAGCAGCACACAGACAAAGCCTCCAGGTAACTCTATTCAGCCACTCATCAAATATTTATGTATTTAAAGAAACACTTTCAAAAGAGTGACAGTTCAATAAACAAAATTGGATGAAAGAGATACATAAATGCAGCCATTTACCATTTAAAATATATTACATGTTGTGAACTCACTGTATGTGAGTGCATACAATCTAAAAACTCTAAAACATGAAAAGTTACACTTTTAATTAATAAAATAAATGTTTTCAATAACCACTGTAGTCCACTGTAGAACACTGAAATGTTCACATGTAAGGTCGGTATCTTGTGCAAACTTTCTCTTGGGCAACTCAAATTTAATACATAATTTACTTTCCTACTTTTCCCCATCTTTTTTTCTTTTTTCAATGGCAATACATGTTTCTGTATCAGTTTTACCTGACCTTACCTAAAAATACATTGAAGTATGCCTTCATTTCCTGCAATGCTTTCTATTGTTCTGGCCACTCATACTAAGCGAAACATGAAATGCTACTTCATCTAAGTAAAAGTGTAAGCCAATCATACTAAAGGAAATAACAAAGATCATTAACGGTTGGTTACTAACGTTTCATGGGTGCCAAAAAAGAAGATGGGTAACTTGATATTGGATGGCTTCACAGCACCGTCTGGGACTTCATCAATCTGGTCAGAAAATTAGAAAAAATATTATATTTACTACAATGTGTGCTTAGTTAGTTAGTTTGTGCTTTATGTCTGTGGGGTGGATGTGGGTTTGCACATGCATTTTAATGTGAAGCACGTTGAGTTTTAATTGTAATAACATATTCTATAATTTGCCATACTTACTCTTGCAGGCCAGTGTGGATAGCCCTTCATCTTGGCAAAGATCAGATCACCAGGTTTCCAATCTCGAGTCATGCTGAACGTATTCCCAAGCTGGAAAAAGGAGGACAAAATTAAATGAATACACACCTTAACATATTTGCTGCTATGCAACTCAATTAATCTAATACTGAGGTGCATCTACTCAGGCATGTAAAACGTGTATACATCTATTCAGTGCCCCTCCCTCTAACCACCACCAACATCCTCTGGAGTCCGTAGTTCATCAAACATGACAGTCATGTTAAGTCTCAGAGAAATAGTTCCGTATCACACACATACACTGACTATACTCAAGCTAATATCACTGACACTTGGCGAGCCCTAAAAGCTCAACGCAGTTAACAAGCGTGAACAAGATGTAACGTTAAGCAGAGAGCAGAATGCCTTGTCAACAAACTAGCATGCTAGCTAGCTTGTAGCTGTTAATGCTACCGAAACTACAAAATTCCCACCACTGACCTCTAGTTTCAGCAAACGTATATAAGAAATATATGTTTAGTATTTCAGTAAAGACTTGTTGCAGCACAAATTCTTACCAGAAACCACAACGCTCCTTTTCCTCACAGTCAGATGCACGTTTTCCGCTCCCGCGCAGGACGTCGACAGACTGTACCATTACAAGGCAGGACGGGGGGGGGGATTTATTTTATTTACTTGTCGTTATCTGTGTTTATTTTTAAGGAGGAGAACCAAACGCCTTAAGATACTTTACTAAAATGCTTAATGCTTGTGAAGTTATATTGTGAGTCACAATTACGCCAAATGGGATTTTACGTGTGCGAGTATTTGTGAAAGTAACCGTGATGAGCATCTCGACACTGTCAAGATCGTCTACATGTATTTGGGTTGACGGACGTCTTAGAAAAAAGTGGGCGTCAACATCCAAGCATGCGCTATCACACCAACGTTTACAAATAGATACAGCCTAAACTAAAAAACTTATTAGACGTTAAAAAAATAAAATAGATACAGCCACCCTAAACGTCATTGTCATAGAAACTACTTGAGGCAAACCTACAATGACTTTCATTCTCTTTTAGTGATATGTCCAATATCGGATGTTCTTGGTACCTGAAAATAGGATCAGAGTGGGAGCTCTGCAGCTGGTCCTCTCTGCTGCTTGGTACTGATGCTGAGGCTGCACGGTCCAGCCTAAATAACAACATGTAGGTTTATCCCTGGCCCACAGCTAATGTAGGGCTGTCTGGATTTATTTTCAGCAACATAAAGAACATGGCTCACATCCCTGTCGAAGAAATTGATTTTCTTTGATCACTTTTTTTCACTTTAATCTAAAATCTCAAAACTAAATTAATTATGTAATCTATGTATAAGTGTGTTTTAATAATTAGCATACACTTTCTGTAAAATGGATGGACACCTTTATGAACAAAATAGGGGCACCTTTGGACTCCAATTGGTTGGTATTAAGTGACCTCTAGTGGCCTAACACATGAAGTGAAGCAAAGCAAAAGTGCTGGATTGGTGTTCAGTTTTTGGTGTTTGGTATTTGCTCCATAAAGTAAGGAGCATATGCCTTAAAATAGCAGGCCCATGTTATGCTTTGCCTGGATGTTGTTTAATTGTAAAAGCCATTGATATGGAATTTAGTGTGAATGCTCATTAAAACTCATTTAAACTTATTTAACTATGATTTTACTCCAGTGCATCTGACAAACTACCATCAACTACCAGTATATCCTGTAAAGTATTTCCCGTAATGTCTTTCCACAGCTGATTTTGTCTAAACACTGTGTTCATCTTTACAAACTCATGTTACAACATATGCCCTATTATTGTTCTAACAAAATTATTTTAAACTCTAGTTAGCCCTATAAAGCCCAAATTATTTCCTAATCTTATTTACATATTCCACTAAATTCACACAATGCTGTCTTGCTAGCCTGTTATGCTCTCTCATATACATGTCAGACATTTTATTAGAATAAATGATCAAGGAAACAATTGTCAGATTACATAGTGATCCCATGTAATCTGACAGTTGTTTCCTTGATAATTTAGTCTAATAAAATGTCTGACATGTATATTGAAAAATGGTCGTCAAGATTTCCTGGATGCCGAATTGATATCTTTAAATGTCTCATTTTGTACAATCAACAGTTTAAAAACCCAACAATATTCAATTTACAGTGACATAAACACAGAAAAGCTGCAATTTCTAACTTATAAGGAGCTGGAACTTGACAATGTTGACATTTTTGCTTAAATTCTTTGTTTTTTTGTTGATGATTAATTTTTTGTAAACTATTGTTTCAGATCTAATCACAATCCAAAACTTTCATTTAATAATTTTAGTTTTTTGTTTTGTTTCTCTAAGGTTTTCTATTTAGGTTGAAAAAACGTTAAGGGAAATATAAGGCATAACCAAGAGTTTAAGAAAAACAATCTTTACATTTAAATCAGCCACAGGGCTCTAGAGTGCTTTATATTAATAAAAGACTGCAGATGGTGAAAGTATATGAAGGTGACCTCAACATTTGTGGCCCCACATATACACAGGCAAGCTTACATAAATCCAAGTCTACTGTGTGTGTGTGTGTGTGTGTGTGTGTGTGTGTGTGTGTGTGTGTGTGTGTGTGTGCTAGACAATAAAAGATGCTGATAATTGAAGGACAGGCTCATCAGCCACAGGGACCCAGAGAGGGGGATAAGGGAGAAGAGGAGGCCAGGATGGGCCAGAGGCGAGTGGATGAGACAAAAGGAGACGAGAGAAGAGGAACCCAGGTCCGTGCCCAGGAATAACTCACAGGAGCTACCAGGCCCCCTGCCCAGCCTGCGAGGTGAGAGACCTTAGTGTTGGACCCCAGCCAGCTTAGTGGGGTTCCTGCTCAGACACACGGCTGTAACAGAGGCCAGGGATGGAGCTATAGAGAGATGACAGTGTGTGTGTGTGTGTGTGTGTGTGTGTGTGTGTGTGTGTGTGTGTGTGTGTGTGTGTGTGTGTGTGTGTGTGTGTGTGTGGATATGAATGTGAGTGTGTATCCTTCACCCTGGCAGACGAGGTGTTGGCAGAACATCCCAACCCACTCTGTCTCCGAGGGCCACACAGTCCTGTTATCCTTTCTCACTCATTTGTTAACCTGCCTCTCTTCTTTGCCGTGTCCTCTCTCACATGCTGAGAGAAGCTACTTTATATATGACCAGTGCCATTCAAAATCCCCCTCCCCATACTTTAGTGCTGCCCTCTGGCAAATCATGGCAATGAGACAACCCAGAAAGGGTAATAATTGGCCTTACATGTTCTACAACATTTAGCATAGATCTATAGAACTGCTGCACTGCTGTAGCAGCAGCTTGACCAGCACAGGGAGGTGAGCTCTGATGTCATAGTGACACCTGGTGGTTCATGAACTGTTGAATAAAAACAAGGAAAACTATCATTTGTCTTTTTTTTTTAAGATTATTTTTTGGGGCATTTCCGCCTTTAATGGATAGGACAGCTAAACATGAAAGGGGAAGAGAGAGGGGGAAGACATGCAGGAAATTGTCACAGGTCGGACCCGAACCCTGGAAGTTCTGCGTCGAGGAATACACCACTATATATGTGCACCTGCTCTACCAACTGAGCAAACCCGGACCCTCAATTCTATTAAAAGATTTACATTAATAAAATAAGTGTGAAATATCACTTTAAAAACTAAAATAATACATAATAATAATAACACAAGTTCGGTTTTGGGCAAGTTGCATAATAAAATAATACATATTGTACCTAATATGCACAATGTGAGCCCATCAAATTAAAGGACATAACAAAGATTATTTAAAATGGCAATATCCAGATATGCTGCTAAGAAACAACCTATAAGTCAAGATTAATTTGATCTATATAGCCTACAAATTTGCCTCAAAGGGCTTACTACATCTTCTTTCCTTAAACCTTTAAGGTTAAACTCCCCCAAAAAGTCTTTAACAGGAAAAAAGAAGAGACCTCACCCTAAGTAACCCCTCTGCCATTATTCAGTCTAATTGTCAATACTGATGAAAATTTATAAAGGTTTTTCTGCTTCAAACTTTGTGCAAAATCATTGATTTTGGGTTTTTACACTTTCTCGTGTGGCATCATCTGAAGGGCACCTTCCCTGGACTTGAATGAGCGATGGTGTCCTTGAGCTTGTGTGCGTTTTTATGTGTGTGTCATACACATGGATTGGCATCTTTCCCCTTACTGCTGGCAAGCCTTCAGCATGTTAGGGGAATGGACGGGGGTGCCACTGGAGAATGATAAAGTAGTCACAAGACAGGTCAGTACTTTTTCATAGCACCATTGCAATATTTGTTAATAAATGCTGCTTAATTTGGCAAGGACTTTGGCAAAGTAGAATCTAATGTACTTCTGCATAGTTGTTCAGAGAACATCCTCTAAAAGTACATGTTGGAGAATTTCCTTTTGCATTATTATGATGGTTGAAAAACAAAATTGTATTATTTAGGCATGTGTAAAACAACTTTAGAATAATGCCAGCACATATTTAATAGAAGTCTGCATGTTTGTCAATGTAGACTGGCATTGAGGGCTCTGATTCATTAAGAGTGAGGATGGGAGAAGGTACAGTTTTTGGGATTTCTAAAGGAGGCGTCCAAGAGCTTCAAACAATCAAAGAGAGGCAGGAGCTCAGATAGAGCGGGAGGGAGCAAAGGAGGAAGATAGAAAGAGTCAGGCCCTCGGACAGCAGGTGAGTGTGTGAAGGCAGGGGATGACAGATGCTTCTGTCAGCGTTCCAACAGTCGCCGCTTTGTGGGAGCAGCGCAGATGCCTCCTCCTCCCTCTCCCTCCATGCCTTCCCTCCCTCTCATCCCTCCTCTCCCTCCATCCCTCCCTCTCGACAGGCTCTGATGTGGGGATAACAAGACAGGAGCAGTCCTCTCAGCAGTAAAGTGACCACACTGGCACGGTGCGACATGTGGACGAGGGAGAGGGTGAGGTGATGGAGAGGTCCAGGCCTGGGCCCAAGGCTCGAGGAGGTCTCAGCGGCGGTGGGAGCGGGGTTATAAATGTGGGGGTCAGTGCGCGAGGACAGGGGAAGGGCTCTCTCTCTGAGCTGTGGGAACCTGCTGAGACATGGGGGCCGTGGCGGTCCTGCCTGTGAGGAAAGCAGATGTTTTCACTCGGGGGTGTGCCAAGTTTGCAGAGCAACCTTCAGCTGCTTGGAGGTCAGGTCTTTAATAAGGGGGCTGAGCGCGGGACATTTTGGAGGCAAATGCTTCAACTTTGATACAACAACATATTAATTATGACGGTAGACCATAGGGCAGAGGGTTGTAGCGGAACATCCCACCCCACTGGTTTGGAGCCTCCATCAGGCTGACATTAGCCAAGGCTGGCTGGCAGATTTACTGCTGTCCCAGCACTAGCCCGCTTATTCAACCAGACCTCACTGATGCAGAGGCAGCAGTTTGGATTGGTTTAATCACAACAACTGAGGTGATATCCAGGAGTAACCGTTTACTTGCATTACAAAAACTAGTTACCGTTTACTTGCATTCAAAAACTAAAAGTTAGTGTTTAAGGTCCATTAAAGCTGCTCTAATCAATATTTTCATCGCGATAATGGATCAAATGACGATGTATAATGTGAATAAGGTTACTAGTAGTATCACCCGACTGCATTTCACCTCAGCTCTACTACAGACTGTATAAAAGAAGTGGACATCAGGGGCATGCACAGGTATACAGGCTAATGTTGCCCTGATTGGCTGAGCTACCCCTCTGGAGAAAAAACCTAAATAAACTTTGTCTTTATTTTTTTTTGTTTACTTTTGTTGTTGTTGTGGCAGTCCATCATTAGTAAAATTGAGTATGTTTTCTGACAGAAACTAAATGTGGCGCAGGCATGAAATATAGGCTACTTCTAATTAAAATACATTAGTTTGATATTTGTGCTGAGTGTCATGACAACAACAACCTTAAAATTATAGCTGCTCCGCAGCTATTGTCGGTGCTGAGCATTATGAGGGGGAAAAGGAAAAAAGAGGTGGATGGAGAATAGGAGAAAAACAGCAAATATACAAGTGTTCTGTCAGCAGTAGTACCAAACATTCCAGCTCCTCGTGTTGATTATGCCCAAGAAACCGGCCTATTGTTTTTTTAAACATTATTTTTTGGGCATTTTTAGGCCTTTGAAAGGGGAGAGAGAGGGGGAATGACATGCAGCAAAGGGTGTCAGGGTGGAGTTGAACCCTGGCCCACTGCATCAAAGTACTAAACCTCTATATATGGGTGCCCACTCTACCAACAGAGCTATCCAGGACTCCAAACAGGTATATTGTTTAAGTGAGTAATGGTGACTGGTGCGTAGGAGATTTGAACTACAAACCTCTCACTCTGAAAACTAGTATCAACCTTGTTAAGCTACAGCTCCTCTAAGAAAAAAAAATAATTCAATTTATTATTAGAAACCTGTGTCTCCGATCCCCACAGCATAAAGCCAGAGTACAGAGTACACAAACTAATGAGCTGATCATTTCAGACAGGTGAACTGATTGTTAATTTGAATCAGGTGTGTTGATGCAGAGACTCGTCTAAAACATGCAGGCAAGGTGTCCAAACATGCTGGCTGATGAGGTATAAGATGGTCATCTTGTAGCACTGGGGTCTTGAACTCACAACCTTTTGGGTCACAGAGCAAGTGCTGATCTCAGGTAGCTATTGACCAGTTGATGATGTACCACCTGTAGCTTAGACAGCTAAGACGGTCAGAATTGTATTAATCAGAGAATTATACACAGAGAATTTGTGTACTTTCTCTAGTAAGGTCTGTAATTTAATATATCAAGCCGATCCGGGTCAATGGAATTGCAATGCAAATGCAGGATATTAAAATACTGTAAAAAAAAAAAAATGAAAGAATCACTAGTAAATTCTTAGAACTTTTTCCGGACAACATAAAGATGCCTGTAATTAATTTTTTTGAGTCAACCCGGGTTGACTCATTAAATAATAACCCATCAAACTCAGACCCTTTAAGACCTTAGGCAGGATATGATCTCAGTGAGCTATAATCTGGGTGATTGTACAAGTGCCTCACGACATCTATTAGAAGGGGCAGGATTGAATGAAAATGCTGAATTTTAAACTACTGTCATAAATTAATTTCATTCATTTCTCACTAGGTACTTGGTCAATACAACATAGAGATGCCTGTAATTTATTTTCACAAAGATCAATAAATGACAAACTGATGTTTAAAGATGCGATTGACTGCAATGGCGTAGTTGAGGACAATTCAAACACTTTTTTAAATTCACTTTTTTAGATACAATTCTGAAATTTTGCACACTATCTACAGTACAGTACATCTACAGTGATCGTCGAATGTTGTGGATTTTTTTTGTTTGGAAGTAATTATAGAATTTCTTCACACTACTGTATGCAGTAAAAAAAATGTTAAGATAATTTTGGGGGCATTTTTTTTGCCTTTATTTGGATAGGACAGCTTAGATTTGAAAGGGGAGAGAGAAAGAAAGGGAATGTCCTGCAGCAAAGGACCACAGGTCAGAGTCAAACCTGCGGCCGCTGCATCAAGGAGTAAACCTCTATACATGGGTGCCCCCTCTACAAGGTGAGCTAACCAGAGGCTACCTGACAGTATGTGTTTGTGGCGCTGCAAAAACATGGCCACGTACAGTATAGTATATCGCATGAAACCAAGTTAAAAACATCAGTGTGGCCTCCATCAGCAGGTTCAAACTCCTCTGAGATGTTTTAGCTGAGTTATGAGTCACATCCTGTTTGGTGAGTTGATTAAATGTGTTTAACTCTTTGTCCTGAAAGAAGACAGAAACATGTTGGGAGTGATTTCCTCTTCTGAGGCATTTTAATGAGTTCAGGCACAGGCTTTTCACAATAAGAGAATCCTTTATGAAACAGAAAATAAAATGACAAAAGTGGGATTTGAACTCAGAACCTTCAAACTGTGGAGTACATTCACTTCCAGCTAAGCTCTTCAGACTCTACAAGGTTGTTGCAATATTATATATATATATATATATGTGTGTGTGTATATTAGATAAATGTATTACATTGAAGGGTTTTGATTGGTTATCACTTATGTCTTGGTAAGTGTTAAAGGGTTTTTTGAAGAATTTTCTGCACATTAAAGATGTTTTTATTGGATTATCTACATGTTTAAGAGGTTTTAACAGAAGAAAAAGACACACTTTGATTCTCTGCAGGTTGATGAAGGTGGGAATTTCAACTTGCGAATTTTCAACATCAATTTCAACTTGCGAGATTCAGCATTTCTATTTTTAAAAAGTGATTAGCTGTTATCACTTTAAATTTATTTTAGTCTGCAGACTATTCAGGGGGAATTATAAAAAAATATTAAAGTAATTAAAAGTATTAAACCCCTTAACATATACAGAATAACATCACATATAACTACACTTTGTGTCATGTGACCTTAAACACAAAAAGAGAGATGATTAATATTAAAGAGACTGTCCTTCCCCGAGAAACGCCCCCATAACTTGTTTGTGCAATTACGACCTATATTTACGTTTATAGTGGCACTGCCCTTTAGTGGCCGCAGTAGTTATGATGGGAGCAAACCAGGAAGTAGGGTGACAAACTGGCTGCACTAGTGTTCAGTTGTCTTAGTGCGTTTTTACCAGTGTAAATACCGTATACTGATTCTAATCATTGTATTTAAAATGAGGCCCTACCACAAGGCTCCAGACCAGAGAGGGAGGAAGAGCATGCAGAGCATTATATCAGACAGCGACATAATGACAGCTACATCTCTAATACATTAGAGAGTTACTATAAAAGAGCCATGTCAGTAAAAGTGTGATAAGGAGAAAGATGGATGCTGAGCACAATAGTATTCTTAATTTAAATGTGTGTGTGTGTCAAGGTAGTAAGCCAAGTGAGAAGTAGGGTAATTTTTCCTCATAGAATTCAGACTTCTCTTTGGAGCCAGTGGAGTTACAGTACCCCCTGCTGGCCAACATTTATTTTTGATAAAGCCACTGCATGCTGCCTGCCTCTGCCCAAATGGGATCAGACGAAGTTAGCGACTCTAGCTAGTGAACATTGTGAAGCATTTAGCTGCTAAAAAGCCAAATGTTTGCAAGAGACCAAAAACTTCAAATAAATCATAATGTTGCTCCATATCTACCGGATGTGTAAATAGGCAGCAATAGTTAACTAACATGATCACAGAACTACTTTCTGAGGTGAAAATATGTCAATATTGCGTTTACAGCTTTGCTACGTTGCCCCTAGTTTTACTCACTACACCTTTTTGTTTTAGTTTACTAGTCTGTGTGTTTCAATTCCAATGGCTTTCAACAAACCCTCCATATAAATTGTGGGAACCTGTTCCAGCAAACAAGCTCACACAAGCCAAATGTATGATACCTGCCCTGCATGAAATGTCAGAGAGCCAAATAAATCTGGTGAAGAAAGTCGAACATCCAAAAGCCAGAGTGACCCAGATATATTTTTCTCAGGAGCTAAAAAGTGAGTGAATATTGGGCTGATATTTGACAAGTAGTGAGAAAGAGGACTCCAGTGGGATGATGTTGCTCTGTTACAAATAACCCCGTCACATCACCCAATAATAGCAGTTAACTATGTTGCTCTAAGTTTGTTATAGAGTGTTTCTTCTGCCATTACTCAGCTTACTAACTTATTTTACGACATCTTCATCTACTGTATTCTAAGTGTGTTGATAAAGGACATTTAAAAAAAACTGTGAGGCTGCATGAAATAGGACAATTAGTTTCATCATGGAGCCATAATGATTACAAAAAAGTGATCCTCAGACTTTATCACTTCCCAGCCCGATGAGTTAAGAAGAGAGTTTCACCTCATCCCAACCTTTGCATTGATTTTCAAGAGAGTGGGAGATCTGGGGATTACTTTGGAGAGCAGCAATGAAGACCTAGCTTATTGGGTCTTTTTTGTATTTGGCAAATGGGCTTGACAAAGATGGAGGAGACAAAATCTAGGGCTTACAGCTGCGGCACCCAATCGGGGGAACTTGAAAGCAGCGCTGCGATGGGAAGCTGGGAGAGTGGGTACCTCATTTAGGAGTAGTGAATTTGGACAGGGGGCATGGGGAAATGCTTAACGTAAACCACAGAGGCCCCAACAATCGTCAGGAATTGAGACGTTTTAAAGCTTTAACAGGGGACTGTGATCAAAGCGGCAGCGGATCCTCACTTGAGTGTGAAGCGGAACCGGAGGGAACTGAGGGGATTGTGGGGGATCATGGCAGGTTGAAAACGTAAAATCAGCACATTAGCTTTATAAGGGCGTCAGAATATAGGATGATCAGGGGATCATTGGACCCATGGGGGACCAAAGAGAATCCAGTATGTACCAAGCTGAGCGGAGGAAAAATGAGGCCACTGCTGACAGAAAAGCCTCGCTTATCAAAGATGCAGTTAGAGTGGGAATAATGTTGCTCAATTCCCATAGAAAATAACTACATACACAGGCTTGTCTTGAAAACAGCAACATTATCTTAAAGTATATAAATCTAATGCCATTGTGTACTTTACTTCTGAGTCATATTACAAATGTTTTATCATATCAACTTTTTAACAAGTTTGGTTAAGCAAAGTCATTTACAACTCTGACCATGATTTCATCTTATCAGCGAGAGGGAGAGATGCCTATACATACATAACAGCTTTACCCTAAACCTCCCTATGCCATATTCTATGATCTGACGCCTATCAAGTCCAGGTATGGACCTCACGTCTCGTTCCCTTTTTTAAACCCACCTCAAACAGAGCACAAATTAGTCAGGTTCTTCGCCCCTCTCGCTGCAGCCTTTCCCAGTCGCAGGGCTAATTCAGAGGAGCACTAGCCTTGGGTAGCAGGGGTTCTCGCTATGCTGAATTATAAATCAAAGAGCACTTACATGAAACCACTTGCTAATTACATGTTCACTTCGCTCCCTTTCCTCCCTACCATGTCACTTTATTCTGGCTATGATCACTGGGAGGTAGTGGAAGGTACAGAAACCTGTAACTGGCTTTGAGATAACAACGGCTAAGTGACTGAGCAAAGATGATAGCAATTATTTTCCTGTAATTACCACGTGCTACATTGATGTTAATGTCCTTCACTTCTCACACTTTGGGCTCTGTCCTTGATGTGTGCTCCCCAGCTTATACATCTAGAATAGAGGCCAAACTGAACAGCTCTTGTGTCTCATCTCTTCTGTACCTTCATCTTTAGATATTTTTATCTGTGAAATCCCTCCTCTCCTGCACTGTATTTGTGACTTCCTCATCCCCTCCATGTCCTCTGAGTGTCATTCTCCACCCCCACCCCGTCTGCGAGGCAAACCAATTTATCACCGGCCAAAGGAGGGCCTTCACTTTGTCTGCTCTCCTAATGAAAGGAAGTGCTGCGTCCTGGTCAGTCCACAGAGACATCAGGGGGCAAGAAGTCCAGTTCCATGCCCAACTTGGGGAAGTAATTACCCCTCTGGTGGACCGCTTAGAGGAGCCCCTCCAGCCGGCCAGAGAAACTCACACACTGTGGACTTTCACTTATGGTCCTGTGGCCCGGCCCCCATTGTTAGGGTGGCCCCTGAAGCTGGATGTCATATGACCCGGACGGGGGTGATGCAAAGGGGTCGACTCAGCACGCCTTGGCACGGTTAGCCAGTATTGGCAAAAGGATCAGGAGGACCGGTGCCAAACTCAGCAGAGGAGAGGAGAAAATGCGGAGAAGGAAGAGGAGGGGCTTTGACAGGAAGAGGAATGAACTGTCAGGGAGAGATAAATAACGAGGGGAAAGCGGGCAGCAGGTGACCCGCCGCAGGGCTGCCTCGTAGGGACAGTGACCGGCTGACCTAGGGGCTGGCTCTCGCAGGGGCCACCCACTGGTCTCCTACTTTTACACTGTCAAATCACACGAGAGGCTGGGGGTGAACACCCAAAATGACGGACTACAAAGAAGCAAAGATCAAGAAATGCGGTGTTGATGAGCTCTGACCAGAGGAGGAGCTTTAGGTCAAGGAATTGGAGCACAGACACACTCTACTCTAGACATTTTTTATTAAATTTGTGGCCCATATTCCACAAAGCACTTTGACAGGCTTGTGAGGACCTTATTCACTTTTTGCCAGTGATGGAATCTAGTAGTACATTTACTCAATTACTGTACTTAAGTACAAATTTGAGGCGCTTAAACTTTACTTGGGTGTTTCCATTTTGTGCCACTTTAGGCACTTTTAGAATTTACAGAATTTTACATCCAAAGCATATGATGAGCTTATAATGTTACACATTGATGCATAAGAAACAGGGGCCTTTTTTTGCATGACTACTTTTACTTTTGATACTTTAAGTACATTTTGCTATCAATACTTAAGTACTTTTACTGAAGTGACATTTTCAATGCATTTTTTTTATATTACAGTATTGCTACTTTTACTTAAGAAAAAAGATCTGAATACTTCTGCCACGATTGCTCCCTGCAAACATATTCTTTAAAAATGATCACACTGGAGGGAATTTGAGCAGTTGGGTTTAGGAGAACAGATTAAACTCTATTTACCACAAGAAAAAAAATCCTTAACCGAACAATTGACTACAGACTACAAACGATAACCTGATGTTTCTGGAGTCTGGGAGTCTGGGAGTCCATAAATTTAAGAGCTGACTTATCATAAAAAAAACTCCCTCTGGCTGTTTTTTCCTCCTTCCACTACTTTTTTTTTCATCATGAATCAGTGTCTGAGTTTCTAATGTAATTTACTTCACTGAGATGCCTGGGATGCCCATCATTCTCTCTATCTGTTCCTCGTGGTATTGATCCTCCTCTCTGACCAATTTGAGATCTGCCTCCACAGGAGCTGTTGCATCCATATCTGCACCACTGGACCAAACCCAGCGTCCGTCCAGCCACAACAGCACTCCTTCACTTATAGTATTAAATGGATCATGTTTTGGATTTTGGACTCGGTAGTCTCTAAACTCTACTCAACTGCTGAATAAAATGAACTTCCAATTATGTTACATTATGTGAGCTTTAAAACGGTGGCAGTGCAATGCACTGCTACACATTTCACCACTGATTTAGCCACATTATATGATGATACACACAAAACCAGATGTTCTGAATAACTCCATCACATCTACAGCTATCTCACTGACTATCTCTAAACTTTCTGTTATATTACTATACTGTACATATGGTATATTCTGAAGTGGGTGCAGCCTGTTGACACATAATGGTTATTTTTTTTGAGAATATTTGACTCCTCTTATTTTAAGTCAATCGCACATACAATGTCCTGCTGCCATAAATCCTCACTTGAGCTCCAAATGTGTATTAATTCGCAGCTGAAAATAGTCCCTAACAAATTCACTATTTACTCATGTTTGAGTAACATTTCCTTAAAAACTACAGTGCCTAGCTGTTTAAAGTATGTACTAAAAATGAAATTATATTATTCTCACCCATTAAAAAAAAAGATTATCACCTTCAGTAGAAACGAATGTACTTGGGGTTGAATGCCACAAACAGGAAAGGGAAGTCAGAAATGTTTTGAGAAACTAAAAAATCATTCTATTTTGGTTTTGGTCTTTTATGGGATTTGTTGACAATGACAAAAGTATAGAATATCACCACCATGTATCCTTGAACATCTAGCCCATTGTCACATAAATGTCTGGTAAATTCTACTTAATGAATATCACCACTGTTGTTGCTGTTGTTGCTGTTGTTTAAATCATTAATATTGATCCATGTTACTTCCCTTTCTTTGGCATTCAAGCCAATTGAATTGAACTGTTTTGGCAGGATAGGATGTTACCTCAAATGTGGGTCACTTCCTACCTTTTAACATGCTCATTTCCATTTCAATTTCAATTCAATTCAATTTTATTTATAGTATCAAATCATAACAAAAGTTATCTCGAGACACTTTACAGATAGAGTAGGTCTAGACCACACTCTGTAATTTCCAAAAATTTGCAAAATTTCCAAAAATTTGCATTTTTTGAAAGTTTCCTGGCATTTTTTTGCTATAAAAAGTTTCATCAAAAAAGCAACTTAAAGGATTACTGTAATTAAATTTGATGGGTCACAGTGAGTGATCTGATTTTCAGTTGGATCAATGCAAGAGGATCCTGGAGAATTAGCATTAGTTTGGCTCATATTCTTAGTCTTGATTAGACTGTAGTTTGTGGTCTGAAGGGGGCCCCTGGGAAACGGTGGCTCACTGCTGTAAGACAAGAGGGCCCAGTTAAGAAGTTTCTGATTGTGTGTGTGTGTGTGTGTGTATGCTTGTGCGTGTGCGTGTGCGTGAATAGGGCTCAGTGCTCTCCTCCAAACACATTTTTGCCCAAGGCAGTCAAATGAACCCTATCCCATAATAGTCAGGGTTCTGCCCTGAGGAGAGGTGACAGCAGGCCAGGCTGGAGTCGTCACGGCGATGGCCCGTGTGGAAAGTCGATACTTGGTGAGAAGGGGAATTGAGGGGAGGGTGCAGAGCAAGGGTTGAAGGAAGAGCAGATCAATTTAGCTGTTTGATCTTGCACAGGCTCTGAATAAATGTATATTTTAAGATGCCTTTTTTTCACTCTCTCTGCGCAAACATTGACATTCTTCATGTTGATTCTTGACTTTTGTGGATAGAGACTCAATGTTATCCAACATCTTGGACTTGTTATTCCTGCAGTGGTTTTCCTGTACTTCTGCAACCGGGCTAAGGTGGCTGTGCATGGGCAGGGCACTGAAGGTTGTGGCTATGATGCAGACATGCTCCTCTTGGCCCGATGCTGCACAAACACAGACGAGGCAGCTATTCTGGCCACCATCCACCACCACACACACACACACACACACACACACACACACACACACACACACACACACACACACACATACACACCTCTTTATGGCGTCCACACCCAGCCAAAGTCATCTGGACCCACACTAGACTGCTATCAAATAACAGTTTTCTCTCCAACACTCCTTCACTCCTGACCACAGTCATAGATACTCCAAGGCACATTGTTTCTGGTCTGAACACTTTACTTTACCTTCATCTTGCTTACACTTGTAGCTCAAGACACACACGAGAGAAGACAAACTTGATTTCTTTATTCAAAGCTCACTGATGCAAGAGTGACGCAAAATACTCCAATGCTTGGACAGTGCCAAATACCAATGCACAAACAGTAAACAGCGTTGCGTTGGGTTGCGTTCAGCTCCAGCGGTACTATCTGACAAATTGTATGAATGTTGGTGTTACAGTAAAACACATAATGCCTCTTATCCTGACAGTATGACTGTATGTCTGTAGCTTTCTCTACTCACCTGAAAGGTTCACTATAGGTTTACTTTTATACTTTTCCTGTCTGTGCATTAAAGGTTAGTTTTTATTTCATAAAGACAGTCATGGTCTGTGGGTTTAAAATACAGCCTCCACAAAGTGCCAAAGGTCTGGGAGGTTTTGGCCCATTTACAGCCCTCTCCTACTTCTCCTCCTACTACATGGCTATCCATGCTACATCCCTCCATCCCTGCAGTCCTTCTTGTCCTTGATCTGGGTTAAATAACAGCCACTGCTGCCATAATTATGATTTTATCTCATTTAACATCACTGGATTAAAGTGTTTCAAGGTTAGACAGATTAGAAATAAAGAGGGATTTGAACAAGAGTTAATGAATTATGCCGACTGGACATTTGTCTAAATTATTTATTGTCTGTATGATATTAAAGCTATGTGGTGATTAGCAATTTAAATGTCTTTTCTATGTAGGGTATGTAAAAGGGAAAATAAAACTGCTACTTGTCAGGCCATGCCTCTGTAATGTGTGTTCAAAAGGCATATATATTCCCTCAATTCTGCAGATGCATAAATTATGTTGTTTTATTTATTTGAAATTTCTCACAAGTACTGCAACACTCAACGCAAAATCAAAGGAAATGACAGAAGTTAAAGAAACGGGAGATCCCATCAGTGGTGACCCTTGGCTCTTCTGATTAGATTGCCCAGTTTTTTAACAGGTTTTAACAGAAAATCTTTTAATACAATTTGTGTCTTTTCCACTGACCAGCAACATAGATTCTTTGTCTACATAAATAATACAAATAAATAATAGAAAACCCCAGGTTCTTATTTTAATGTAACATTAAAGGCACAACCAATCTAAATCTTATCAAAAGAGCAGCTCCAAAGGACCGAACCCCTGATAACGTTTCCCAATTCATTTGCAGGTCTTCTATTATATGGGCTAACCATAGAAATTGTGTGAGAGTATAACGTACATTCCTATTTAAATAAACATGACAGGACAGCACGACAGCCATTTTTATGTGTACCGTTGCCATTGCAAAGAATTGTGACGGCTGAACTTATTCTATTTCTATGGTCAATGCACAGTGAACTAGTCAAATGAACTGACGCTGTTAAAGGTTTGTTTTACTGTAATCACTATATTTGCATACATCAGTGAGGAGTAGCAATGCCAGAATGTAAAAATACTAACAAGTAAAAGTACTTAAGTGTTTTTAGGTAAATTATCTTGAAGGGGTGATAGAATGATTAAATAGGGTATTTTACACTGTTCCTTAAGGTCTCCTAATAGGGTATGTAACATTGGTTGGGCTGAAAATTACCCGAATGCTGTTTTATTAGGCCCTTAACTACCCTGTGAATATGGCTCTATTTGGAACAAGAGCTTTTCTTCCAAATATGGTATGCTCATTAATATTCCGAATGAGCTACGTGCTGATTGGTTTGAGCAAACTACATAGAAACACATGGGAGACTCTCATATTTCAGACACTGCAAAGTTATACTATATATATATATATATATATATATATATATACGATATTTACAGTTTGAATTTCGTCACGCCACGTATACAACATCTAACTAAATGTCTTATAAAGTTAACAACGGTGTCAGATTTCAAATTAATGAATATTTGTGAAGAGTAGGGCTTCCGTTAGCTGCAACTGTCCCTTCAATCCTAGCTACCTGTGTAGCTACAAATCACGGATAGTTAGATTCATTTTTGGTCGTAATTCGAGTATATTTACAGTTTGAATTTCGTCACGCCACGTATACAACATCTAGCTAAATATCTTATATAACGGTGTCCGATTTCAAGTCAATGAATATTTGTGAATTTCAGAGGAATTCTAAGAGGAGGCTAGCTAGCTCTCATTGATAGAGCTACATCCAGCAGCAGGCTCTATCAGTGAGACTCGCGGACAAGCGGCGTTTTATTTCCCCAATCGTTTGTTTAAATAACTCAACACATTATAATTACACACATTGAAAGATTAACTGAAACCTGTGGTAAGAGAATGCTGGCGTAACAAGCTCGCTGACCGCGCTCTCACTCACATACACCGGGCATTTAGCTAGCAGGAAGAGGGGAGTTGCAGGCCCTGGAGCTCTGTCACGGCAGGGGCATTTGGTTTGCCCAAGAGACGGTGACTTTGCGCGGGTATGGAGTGCAGTGGGCTGCCAGTCGTGACGGAGCTCCAAGTACCTCACAGCAGGCCGGGGTCTGTGAAGGAAGGCAGGCGGGGCGAGGCAGCTACACAGGCAGCACCAGCGCTGAACTCCGACACACAGTCAGACAAAATTTGCAATTAGCCATCCATTTTCATAAAGTGGCCCATATTTGAGCTTTACGTAGTTGATTTCTCACATAAAAAAGTTTCAGAAGTGAATTTTGTAATGGAATAGCAGAGATCTGCGTGACCTAGCTAGATTCAGAAGACTACCTGATCTCAGGTCAGTTGTGTAGCCTATGTAAATGTTGGGGCGTGACCGTTCTCTTAATACACCCAAGGGCTGACAAAGGTTCCGGTTTTTGGGAGGTCGACGTCAACTTCCAGCTTTGTTGAGATTTGCCCGTTTTCAGCGGCAGTTTCAAAATATGAGATTTTCATAGTAAAGGGGTGTCAATGGGATTTTGAGCTTCTATGTATGTCCTATTTACCCACCGAACTGTCGTTATTCAACTATGACAGGGTAAAATCGGTTTTGCATTCTATCACCCCTTTAAAGCATCAAAAGTGAAAGCACTCAATACAGGAAATGGTACCCATACAGCAGGGGTGTCAAACTCAATTTCACTAAGGGCCACACTAGAAAATGAGAATCACATTAAGGGTCAGACATGTTTAGATTATTGACATGCTTTTATTTAATTGAAAGTCAAAAAAATGTTGACTGTATTGTTGCATGTCTCATACAGCTTTGTCACTTACAGTTTGGTTGATAAAAGTAAGCAAAAAAGTTCCTTCATAGAGCCAAAATTTGTTGTGAACCTAAACTGATATGTGGGCCGGATGAAAACTGGCAAGGGGCCGGATTTGGCCCGCGGGCCTTGAGTTTGACACGTACCATACAGCAAGTGTTACATTATTATTGTATTGCTGCATGGATATTACTGATTCATTTATCTGTAAATAGGTAGATTAACCTATAACAATGCATCATATCTTATAAGTTCATCATGTGTTCTTTATGTAAAATATTTATTTGTAAAGTAACTGGCTGTGGAGTAAAAAGTACAATATTTCCTTTTAACGTAGCAGAGCAGAAGTAAGAAGTAGCATGAAATGGACATACAGTACTAAAGTTAAGTACAAGTACCTTATATTTTTCATCTGTACAGTATGTCTGTATCCCCAAATATATGAGTGGATTTAACTCAAATTGATATGGTCACAAAAATTAAGGATGGGTCCTTTAATCTGTATTTCACTTTGTCAGTAATAATACCTCCAGAGATGTGTGTGTGCGTGTGAGTGTGTGTGTGTGTGTGTGTGTGTGTGTGTGTGTGTGTGTGTGTGTGTGTGTGCGTGCGTGCGTGTGTGTGTGCGTGTGTGTGTGTGTGTGTTTTCTACCAAAAGACTTAAATCTCTTGTGCAATTGAAATTTAAAGCAAGGTAATAAAACTGTATGATCCGCACCTAGAGGACTATTTGACATATAGAGAGAACTGGGGTGCTTATGGGATTCCACTCTGTCAATATGGATCTTAATACCACTCAGCCTTTCCATTTTATGTGAGTGTGTGCAAGTTTCCCCCCCTTTCTGGGAAGTACTCTTTATGAGTGTACGCTATTTTGTATTCTACTGTTCACAGCTTAGCTTGTGCGTATGTTTGTATACTTGTGTGCATATAGGATCCTCACAGGAGCTGCAGTGGACCATAGTGTGCGACCTGCACCGGCCCTCTGCAGCCTGCCTGTGAGCTAATAACATAGCAGTGGTGCCTGCAGGACCGCCTATGTGTCGGCCCCCGTGCACCGTGGCGCCGGTGTGCTGCATCTCTTCCCTGCCTGACCTGCTGATCTCGTCCAGAGTTAATGAGCAGGTATGGCTGAGCTGGGGGCCTTACGGCAGCTGAGCTTTAGTCTGAGTTCCAGATGATGACATTCGTCCTTATTGCTGAAAGAATGTGAAGGAGGCAGCTCAGAGTGAATCTTTTACTCTCAAAATCACAGGAGGCTGCTGGTAAACATGTAAAATCACAAGAGCTTGCACACACACAAACATATCGAGTTCAGCTGCATTAATAATTCACTAACATTAATTATGACATGCCTGTATCTCAGTTTGGTGCCTTTGCTGAGGGCATCTTAATGTAACTGCGTCTGTGAGGACCACCCCTTCCTTTTCTTTCTCGCCTCCATCCTTTTCTTCCTTCATGAGACCAGCCACTGCTACCAGCCAGCCACAGCCACAGGGACCTAATTAACACAACATAAATGATGGGATGCTGATAAAGCAGTCACTGGTGCCATCGCAGGGCAGTACGCCGCTGCGCTGGCTTTCGCTGTCCACACAGCAGCCCAACGTGGCCGACTGTGTTTACTTGGTAGAGTGAGTCTGTTTTGCTTGCTTGCAGAGAGGTGTGTGTGTGTGTGTGTGCGTGCGTGCGTGTGCGTGTTAATCTATATCTGGCCAATGCCACCTCAGTGAGGGTGTGATTAACTCTAGTCTGGCAGTTCACAGAGGCTGTACTAATTACTGCTCTACGCAGTTTAATAATTTCACTGCAGACCCGCCGTCCTTCCACCTTCAGTTTTTCATTCTAGGTTTCATAACAGGTATTACGTCTTTTATTTTCACTAAGCAATATAGTAGTAGCCACTTTTGAATATGAATAACACAGAAGGCAAATAAAGCTTTTCAGCCTTGGATTTAGACCGTTTGCTTGTTTTTTTTAAAGGAATAATTCAACATTTTGGGAAATACATTCAATTGCTTTTTTTGCAGAAGGTCAGATGAGAATATCGACAGCACTCATGCCTGTCCATTACTATTGTGTGACAATTTCTTGGCTGGGTGCAGTGACTTCCAGGTAACATCACAGTGATGACAAGAAAAGCCCCTATAACCTGCTAAAACCCTTTTCCCCCTTATGCTTCTCAGAAATGTACACAAAATAATACATTTCCACACACATTTGCTGTCATGTTGCTTGTCAGCCTTTATAAACCCAGCAGCTATCCGAGCAGATGTTGAAACTGTGTGCAGTGCTAACAATAGTCAAAACATGAACACAATGCAATATTCAACTCACACAATTTCTTCTTATTTGCCTCTATGAATAACACCAAGGTTGGCTGCTCTAGGTTTAAGGGGAGAAAATCTACCCACTGATCTATACCTCTGAGTAAGGATGCAGTATGGTATACAATCCAGAATTAGTGCTTGTATGTATTCTGTCCCTGTATTCTTCTCACTTCCCTCTGATGCAGAGCATGAGGACACACTGCAGTTGGATGGAAAATGTGAATGATGTTTTTGGGCTTTAATGAACAGTGAATATCTGTATATGTGTATACAGAGACACTGGTCTACACAGGTAGAGGCTTGTACTCTTGAATAGTGAACAAGGATGACTTATTGCGACAATAGGAAGGCCTTGAACAAATACAAACTCCCCCATCAGTCTCAGATGTTTGCTGTATCATTACACAACACAACAATCCACAGTGGAAACATGGTGGCAGTGTTCCTTTGTGGGTTTAATGCACACACTGAAGTCACGCTATTGTAGGTAATTTCCTGTGAAGCTTGTTTTATTGTTGAACATCAGCAAACAACAGCAAAAATGTTGTTGTGGTATGTTTGCACAAGTGTTTGCATCCTCACAGTGCTCTTTTCAAGTGTCCTTTTGGTGCCGCTTCAACAATAAAAAGGCCATTTCATCCACATAAATATATTGATGTTGCATGACCAAGCAAACAAGGAGAGGTAGGGGAAGAGAAATTCAGAGTAAAATCAGAATGGCCCAAAGAGCTTGTGTGCCCTCCCTTGAAAACACTTCTAAAATGATGTTGAACAGGGCCGGTCCGTAGGAACATGTTAGATTATTGTATTTACTGCAAGACATGGAATCCCCCTACGAAGGAAGAAATGGGATTCACTGACCGGTAAAATTATGTCTCAAGAAAGTGATTTTTTTTTTCTCCCAGAGGCACTGCGCTCTCTACACCTGTGCCATGCACATTTCATGTCTGTCAGGCCAGTGAAAATTAAGTTCAGGATACAAACACAGAGGGATTTGGCCAATAATGTTTTAGTTTTTTCAAGCACGTAGAAACCTGCAGTCAGTTGTGTCTTGAGAACTAGTTGACAACAGAGAAGTGGTCTCCCTTTGTTTCACAAGTGTACCGTACCAATATGTTGAAGGATGTGCAAGGCCTTGGATATACAACTGCAAAAGTCAAGCAACTGAGGAAATACTTAAAAATTATAAAATGGCCACTTAATTGGGTACACCTGTTCAAGCTAATGCAATCAGTACAACTGATCTACCATAACATCTATCTTTACTGAGCTCATAATGTTCAGTTATTGATGAGACTGTCACAAATGTGTAAATTCAATTATGTTTATTAGTGAGGTCATAGATGAAGATAGTGTTCTACTGGACTGAATTATATGTATAAATTACATCTCTATTTACATACATGTGGGGGCAGATTATTAGAAACTCAATAACCTCTCAATATAATCAGTCCAGTACAACACAACTACTAACTATGAACTCACTGCTAAAACATATCATTTGATTAACACTTCCCTGAGAGTGGAAAAAAAAGAACATTATAGACATAAAAAGTAGACTTTATGGCAGAACCGCCAGTTGTTTTCACATAAATGTATGTCATTTTATATTTTTATTATCTACGGCGGCAAATTATTGATAAAAAGAAAATGAGTTATGTTAGGCCGAACCTACTCATGCATAACGTCTCCGTTCTGCAGTCAGAGGCACATGAGGCAGGTAACAATTTGCTGGCTGTGTGGTTTCACAGTCCTCCCAAGGATGTGTAAACTGTCCCAGACTCCAGTGTGCCTGGGGCAGGCCTGAGGTGACCCAGGGGTCCTCCCTTTCAGCGACAGCAAGGAGCCAATCAAAGAGGGCACTAAAAGGATGGCCCTTGGGTGACAGGCAGTGGATCAGGGCTTTGAGGTCGCTGAGACCCCTCACAGGCAATGTGAAGAGAAGATGTGGTTTAAGTGTGCATATAAGTGCTATACTTTGCTCTCAAGTATCTAAAACATTGAAAGAGTTGTCAAAATATTGCATGTATGTCCTTACTGTAGAGTATTTTAAGGTTTAGCCTTGTTCCAGACCTCTGAATTAATCCCCACATCTCATTATTTTATTTTATTTTGTTTTACCTATTTAGCCTAGAGCTGTCTACAACTGTCAAAATATTGTTTATGGTATTTCTTTTTTCAGTCTAGTTATTCAAATTGTTTCTATTATGGAAAAAACAACTGAGTCAATCACACCTTTTTATTAAAAAATGGGAACATTGTCTTTCTGTGTATGAGCAAGAAAAAAAACAGCAACAGAAAAACTGCTACAAAAATGTAGTGGCCCTTTGCTGCATGTCATTCCCCCTCTCTCTCCCTTCTTTCATGTCTAAGCTGGAAATAAAGGCCTAAAATGCCCCAAAAATATTCTTTAAAAAATAAAATATGGCAACAAGCTTAGCTGAGGTCAATGCTTCTATACAGGTTGCTATACTTTATGTCAACGTACAGAAAAAGTAGCTCTTAAATTAGTATTTTTTTGTGTGGCCGGGTTTGCACATTTGGTAGAGCAGGCGCACATGTATATAGGATAATTCCTCGATGCAAAAGGTCCAGGGTTCGAGTCCGACCTGTGACTATTTCCTCCATGTCTTCCCCCTCTCCCTCCCCTCTATCCATTAAAGGCGGAAATGCCCAAAAGTAATCATAAAAAAAAAGAAAAGATGAATGGCAAATAAAATGGCAATTCAGTTTGGTGATCAGGCTATTTTAAGACAGTATGACAATTATACACCAATCATTAATCATGCAGAATACTGCACCGTGATGAAGCCAAGCCAGTAAGGTTTGTCATTTCTTGAATGATTAGCTGCAGTTTCTGGTACTACATGTTTTGGTTTTTTTTAGCCTTGAACAATTCAATAATAATATAAAAAGTATGAGTATGAGTATGAGTGTTGGGAGCAGGCTTGGGAGTATATGGAGAGAAAAAATAGATTTGACAGAAGTGAGGCAGTGGTCGATAAACTAAGACAAGATGAGAATGAAAGTCTGGAGCCATCCGTTAACCTCCAGCAATTGAGGAGACAAACCTCAGCCATAGTTAATGTAGACATGTTGGGGACCAGCAAAGAGAGGCAGCGGACTTAAACAACACTAAGGGCATGATAGCTAGTTCAGATAATAAAGTGAACGAAACAGGGGGCTAATGAGCCATGAAAAGATGGAACCCACTGGCACCAACTTCTCTGCCAAAAAAAAGAAGCAAGTAAATAAAGTGTGTGTGTGTGTGTGGGGGGGAAACAAACAAACAAAGACTCCATGATTTCAGCAGCTCTTGGCTCTTGAGGAGAATCAGGCAGTGCTCAGGTAGCCTTGTTCTCTGTTTATCCGAGAACAACAGAGAAATGCGCCGAGGTGTGTTCCTCCAGGTGCATTGTGGGCATTGCCCACGGATGCGCTGTTTGATTTGCGCTCGGCCTTGCTGTTGTGCTTGTCTGTGGGCTCTTGACATGTGCACTGCCGCATGAATAATTGAGGCCTCGCACGCAGTCAGGGTCCAGCAAGCACTGCTTGCCCTCTCTCTTTCACTTTCCCTCAGTCGTCTTTTTTTCTTTCTTCCCCTCTCTCAACCTTCCCCAAGTCTCTTTGTCTCACTTTCCTTTCAACTGGAATCAACAGCCAGTCCTTGACGGACTCTGGTTTGAAGATGTTGTGACACTGAAGGTTTAGATTATAACTGAGCCAAATTGTGTGTTGCCCTCTGTCACCCATTATTTCTACTTTTATCAGTTAGTGCCCTCGCAGTAAAAAACCTGGTCTCACTTCTAATTTCATCCAGCTCAACTTAAGTTATGTCTGTTTGTACTGAATCTGTGACTCTATTCATGGACATTAGTGTTAGATAGTAAATTATGAAGTCTAACATGTCAATCTTAGAAACAATAGACATCTGAAATACAGCTTTTTGGGAAACAATCAAAACATTTTAATATGGTATCCATATGTCCCCATAAAATATGTCCTTGGCCTTGTTTAGTCCACTTTCAGCTGCTTTGACTGACACACGCTTGGCGGGTGCTCCCGTCAAGTCCATACCAGAGGTCTAAGCTGGAGTGTGAGATAAAGAAAAAAGCTGTACCTGGGTCAGACTGTTGATGAAGACATGCTAAATCAATGAGAAAAGACTGGAGGAGATGAGAATATGTGAGTGGTCTGTCTGTCTGTCTGTATCTCCCTCCCACTCTCTTTCTCCCTCCACTTGCTTTCTGCTTCATACTCAGGCCAGTACAGTTATCAGCCCCAGCAGATAAACAAGTCTGGCTGCCAGATATAACTCCAATATGTGAAACTCAATCATAACTCCGGAAACCGGCTGGGAATATGAACGGAGGAAAGAGGAAAATGAATGCTGCCATGCCCACAGGGCAAAACCCAAGGTCCCTTTTGGCGAAGTAAAGCTCCCTCTCTTGCCTCTTTTCTATCACTTATTTATCTTAGAAAGAAAAAAAAAAAAGGAAAAATCACCACGCAGCAAACCATTTTTCTAACCCCCCTTTAAATTTTTTTGTTCACATGTTCTCACTAGTCTTTATAGTATATAGCAGAGACAATATGCTTGGTGTCTTTATTCTGGAGTTGAGGACACTGATAGCTGTAGGGTACACGTTACTGAAGTCTTCTTCACTCTCCATCTTTTGCCAGTAGGATCTCTCTGATTTCCACTTGTCAGTGAGGGCCAGTCATGCAGAGGGGATGGGACCTGCGCATCAGAGGGAAAGAGAAAATTAAAGGGAGAAAGGGGAAAAAAACAAGTGTGTGTTGAAGGGGGGCGACTAGCTTTGACTGGACTCACTCATGCTTTGACATTGACGGCCCTGGGAGAGGAGAAGGGGGCCAGCTACCCCAGAGGACCATAGAGAGGGAGAGAGGGAGGGAGAAAAAGGAGGGGGTGAACTGCCAGAGGCTGCGATCGGCTTTGAAGCTGGGACTAGAAAGGGCTGAGGGCACTGTTAGCCCCCTTGAAGTGGTTTCAGCACTTGTCACTCTTTCGGGCATCGCCTAGAGCTGTGGACCGCTCTGCTCTTTTAGGATGAGGTCCCACAATGGATTCTGCAGCACTGATGCTCACCTTGATGTGGTGACTTGGATCAATAGTCAGACCAGTGAGCCACTGGCACCAGCATGTTGTGATGTTAAAAAGTAGCTGTAGCGCTTCTCAATGCCTGTGTGCCGGGCAAGTGAGAGGAAGTGGTTCCTGTCAAGATCATCTCAGCAGCACACACTGCATGCTACAAAGTACTGGAAAGCCACAATGGATCAAGCCATACAAAGCTGCTCTGTAAATGGAAGCACAACAGAAAAAAATAACTTTAAGTCACTTTTTTTTTTAAATAGAAAAATCCTTTTGTTACCCTTCATGTTAAAAGTCATAATTTAAATGCTATATCATTTATCCTGTTTCACCAGCTTGTCAATCAATCAATAAAATCTCTCATTGAGCATTTATTTTATCTGTCTTTAAAAAAAATAAAGCATGTTTCCAGGATTAGATATTCTAAGACAAATTTGCAGCCACTGCAGCGCTTGCTTTTTACGATTGCTGTGAGATCATACAAAAACCTCTCTTGAAAATGTACCAACTCAGCAGCGTGGGTACTTACTGCATCATAACTTGGTTTCATTCATATGCATAATATTCACTAGCTCTCGCTTCTGTAATTTTTTGTTATAACAGACATCTAAACTTGCTGGGGCTACTCGATTTAACAGAACCCGAACGTTCTGTTATTTTACTTTGCTACTCTATATGGAGTCTATTTTTGGCCACCAGAGGAAGCAGGCCTCCCTTAAGATATGTTTTTGGTCTCCACTAACTCATGAGCGAAATATCTGGCTCCTCAGCTGGTACTGTCTTCTATCCCCACTATCTTCCCAGTTGTAGTCGGTTGATAACTGTCTTTTGGATTGTCACCATAAATTCATTTAGGAGTAGTCGTGACCCATTGTAAATATAAAAATATTGATTACATGCTGCTTTAAATATTTGTTTATACTGTGTTGCAATCCTATTTATCATATATTTCTCTATATATATAAACCTGTGTCTCTGCTTTAGTAGCCCAGCTCAATAAATAGCCTGAAATACGCCTGCTCCCAAAGTACCCACTAAGTACTATTAGTATTTACTGCCTGTGTTTCCTCTGGCCCCTCTTTCGGCCTCTCCTTTCCCCAAAGATAGATTACATCCAAGACAGCCTATGACCGATGGATAGGGGGCACAATGCCTGAGCCTTTGGAGAAATATGTGCTTATGAAATCATAAATATTATCTCAAACACTAATTAGCATTAAGAGCACTGGTGATTTTATTTATCAACTTTGGCCACAATTAATAACCACAGCCTTGAGAAGAGTACGAGGCAGATAGGCAGGACATGTTTGCCGCATCAAGGCTGTAAACCCATTACACACATAGACTGATTGAGGCGGCCCCACTGGGGGAATAAGTAATTGTGCCTGAGAAATTTTAATTGCCCTGAAATGCATTCTAAATTACACTACCTTGTTTTCAGACAGAAGTAACATGGCCAAAGGGCTGGGATTATGGTGGAGTGTTGTGGGTCCAGTAATGGGTTGCTAAACACCAGACGACCTTGCTTTTTTAATTTTTACTGATTTCACTCCGTGTTTCTTACAAAGCCGAGACTGAGGTTTCAGTGTTGAGGCCTGGAATTTAAGTGCTAATGTTCAATGCATAATGTTGCACACTGTTTTTTAAGCTTCAAGCAACAGTTCAACATTTTGGGAAATTCACTCTTCTTCTTCACTTTTTAATTTCTTGACGAGAGCTAGATGAGAAGATTTTTACTACTCTTACTACTCTTGTGTAAATTTGAAGTTACTGCCAGCAGCCGGTTAGTTTAGATTAGCATAAAGACAGGAATCAACACTCTGAGACTGACTCTGTCCAAAGGCAACAAAATCAACCTAGCAGAACCTATAAAGCTCACAGATGAACACATTCTAGCCAGTTCGTTTAATCTGTCCAAAAAGTGTAAAAAACAAGTTATTTTCCTGTTTTTATGCTAAGCTTACTGGCTGCTAGCTCCAGCTTCATATTTAAGATAAGAGATAGGATTTTATTAATCCCGGCGGGTAATTCATATGTTACAGAGACACAGAGACAAGCTAAGAGGTAAGAAAACATTGAAAGAACTATTTAAATCTGAAATACATAAAAATGAAATGAGAAATTAAACAAATTAAAGGGATGACATTAAAAAGTGGACAGATATGAGAGTGGTATCCATCCTCTCATCTAATTTTTGGCTAAAAGGCACATTTTTAAAATGTTTAACAGTAACCTGTAAAGTTCACCACTAGCTGGAGACATTACAACTCGTCATGTATCAGATGCTTATTGGACTGACAGATACTGAACATGGTTAAATGGGGGAAGAGGAAATGGGGGGCGGGGGGAGTGGGGAATGAGTTAAGCACAGTTTGAGGATGAAGGGGGTGAGATATCCAGGGGATAGGGAGCTTGTGGTGGGGCTACGGGCGGCTAGTGGTCTCATTGCTAATTATCTTTATTATGCTTCCCTGGCAGTTTTTCTGTGCAGGGCCTGTCACTGGCTCTTGTGTGGAAAACTCTCTAGAGCTCTCCTTTGTGGCCTCTGGCTAATAACTGCTGAAGAAATCACTCTGAGGTCACAAGCCTTGGCTCTGTCGTGTTTCAATCCCCGTTGGATTCATCACATAGCTAAGAATATGTGAACATACAAGGACCGATTTTATCACTACATGCTTGACAAGCAGTACTTTTGTTTAGGGAGTTTGTTGGACTCAAACTGGAAGATGGACATCCAAAATGTATACTCTATGCATTAGGCCTGCAGAGATCCTGCCTGAGAGCAAAGCCCAATGTTGAGGTTGGGAGAAACAGTCAGTCAGGCCCCAAAGGGAAGCCTCTGCCTCACCTGCTTCACATGCCAAACCTCCTACTCTCAGATTTTTACCCTCGCTGTGGGGGGGCTTAGTCGAGCCCTCCGACTTGAAAAGTGTGAGTGACCACTGGGCAAAAACAAAAAGGGTCTGACAGCTCTTATGCTGTTGGAGGCGATCGCTAGATGTTGTTATTCTTTGCGATCCATGACAAGCACCGTGTTGAATTACCCTTCATTCAAATGCTCACATGCACGCTCTTTGTCTGGTACTCACAGTGGAGTATTCTAGGAGGTTTTTGATGCTTTATGTTTATGTTTGAGATATCACAACCCTGTTTTGACCCTGTGGTTGTTGCTGGGGTTTGCATCACCTCCAAATATTTGTGTGAAATTCAAGAGGGGAAACCTATCAGATGGATGAAGATTGGACTGATGTGTTTGCAGAAAATAAGTAAACAACATTAATAGCATATGAATTAATAAGAAAGTAAGGAAGTGGCAATTCTCACATGGGCCTTTATTTTTAAGTGATACTCTCATCAAGCTGATAAACTTCTGAGGTAAAAGTAGGATATTAATCAAAGTTTTGAGCTGATGACATAGTCATTTGACAATAAAAGCTCCTTCATGCCTATTTATTTTCAAATACATTTTGTGAAAGATGTACTGAGTTATTTGTCATTCTGTAGTTTTTGAGAGACCTTATTCAGGCTGGGTGCAAAGCTGTAAAACGCTGACAGGGGAGCTAGTCTGCCAACACTGTAGCAAAGACCTCTGTACTACACTTCTACAAAATTAACACAAGGCCAGTTGATCTTTGTCGCTTCAGGGGAAAACAGGCACCATAAGTAAAGCTAGATACAGTTTGAAAGCACCCTAAGATCATACACTGTCTTTAACATCAAAAAAGTGTCCACATGGATAGTCCTAATGGGTTTAACTTGGATGAATTATTCAAATCTTCCCCCAATGCCCCTCTCTGGCAAGTAAATCCACAACGTACAAATGGTCATAGATAAATGTTCGCACTCTTATTATATTTTCTATAACTAATTGGACTATTGAGAGTCAATAGAAATTCAGAGCGTTGCAAACTATTTTTCTCGCTGGACTGTGATATTAAATCTAAATGATATCAGGAAATGAATTATCTAAGTGTACTCCATTTGATGGTAGGATGTGACAGTGAGAATATTTCAGTCATCAAAGTCTGTTTTAAAACCCATTCACTGTTCGAATTGTAATCTGTGCTGAGACAATATCTCAAAACTTTAGTTTACACATGTGGTGTGCTATAAAATATACTGCATTCATATGAATGAGTGTGTCTTTATTTGACTGATTAAGGTCATATGTCATTCCCTTTATCACTCAACATCACACAGTATATAGAACATACTAAGAATTTGATCTTAAATTATTACATCATTAATATTTTCATATGCTGGTAGGCGAATTTAATTTGAAGCAGAGAGCTTTGCAAAATGGTGGAGAAACAGCGAAGAATTGGTCTCAGAAATGAGCAACACAGCCACCTGCTGTGACCCGTCAAATCATTCAGATTGCTTGACTTTTTGAAGATCTTGCCACATGTGGTCTGCTTTTTGAGGCCAATACAGAGGGAGCTCTGCTAAAGCTCGGTGGGGCACCCACTTTGATACCCAGCCCAACATGGCTTACTGTGACAACACATCACAGGGGGTCTCTGTGAAGCTAATCTCTAATAAGAGATGAAATGCTGCTCCTGATGAAGCAGCTGAATGCCAGGTCGATCTTTACAGAACTGCTTTAAGATTGACTGGTAATGACGATGTCTTAAGATGGTTGAGGTAGAAGCGTTAATGATGGACCTCCACTCTTGGATTGGCTCCTGAGATATTGCAGTTATTTATTTATATAATTTATGATTTTGTTTTATAAAACACTTCATTTATTTAGTTATGAGAAACCAAATATATGAGAAACGGTCTCATCAAAATAAAAATCTATAATTAGGAATTGGACCAAAAAACAATAATGAGAAACAAGTTACGCAGTAGATTTATTAAATATTGTCTTACAAAAAGAAAATTATTGTTGCTATTGCTTATACCAAAGCAATAGCAACACTTTTCTGTAAGACAATATTTAATAAATCTACTTCGTAACTTGTGTTTCATTATTGTTTTTTAATAAAAATATGGCTTATCATTTCAATATTATGCAAAAGTTTTTTCATAAATACATAAACATTAGCATACTGCTTTTGTCCTGTTTTCCTTGATTGACAAAGACTTTGTTATGTAAAAAAGTGGCATTATGCGAAAAAAAAAGCCCACTGGAAAAATTGGGTTTTGAAATAAAAAAAGACTTTGGAAGTACCTTTTAAAATAATAAATGCTGGAATTGAATAAAAATGACTTTAATGACTATATTTTGTCTGTATTTTTTCACATGATTGTTTATTTAATAATGGCTTATTTACTGTATCTATTTATTTGATATAGCCTACTTTGGGTCTCCAATCCATGCTTTTAAGCAATAAAAGGTAGTCTTGACACAAACAACGTTTTATTTAGACGGGCTAATAAAACTGCTGGACAGCCAACCAAACAAAAAATATTAGCAGAAGATTCACACGTTTTTCTGGGCAATGAATGTCGAACGTTACTGCTTTTGCGTCATACTGAAGCTCCATGTTTAGCAATCTTGATTAGCGCAATTTAACCTTAACGTCCAGCATAGATATAAACACTATATCTATGAACGTCCAGCAACAACACACATGTTAGTAGGAAGTTAATGAACTCATAAATTCGGTTTTGTTTCTCCAAAACACGAGTGAACTTTGGTGTGACATTTGAAAGGTGGAGGCATCTTGGGATTTACTGGAGTTGGCATTATATTTGTTGGAAAGGTAAGTGACCTGTGATGTAGCTAGCCTACAATACAGCTAATGTTAATGTTGGGTAAATAAGCTAACGTTAGTAAAGCTAGCTAGCTAGCTAAACGTTGTTGCGTTTTGTAACATAATGTTACCTCGATATCAATATTGCGACGATATTGTAGGGTGGTTTCACAAAATATTTAATGATCACAATGAGGTTAATGTGTTCCGGTTTTGTTGAAGCTGTTTTAAGGAGCTGCTGTTGATTCAACTGTATGATTATTTTGTTAGTTTGTGGTGCTGTTGAATTGTTATACTGACAGGTGTTAATATTATTTTGTCCCATTTATATCAATGCGGATAGGTTATGAGGTATAGTCCAAAAGTACCACAAACTACATTCTCCAAAATGTTCTCTAAAGCAGCTTCAACAAAAACTGAACATTATAACCTTCACAAAGGTTGCAGGGGATGTTAGTTTTAGCTAGGTGTAGCTACCTAATAAATTGGCAACTGACTTTATATCCAGCCTCAGATATACAATGCAGTGTATGACATTTACATTTTAAAAATTAAAATTCTTATTGTTGTGGCATCAAGTATGTATGCATAAGTCTGAGGGGTTTATTGATGATATAGGAAATAGGGAAGAACCCCACCCCCACAACCCACAACATATTAGTTTTTTTCAGACTTTTCTGTAATCTTTGCCTTTTTTGTTTGACATTCGGAATATTACCCCTACAGGCCTCGCACAAATGTTCAAATGAAACAAAGTGTGACAAGGGTTATTACTGATGTCCACTAATGACCAGACTACCTGCTGAGCAAAATACAGTTTGTGTGATTAGACCTTTTTGCTATTCATAGCAGGAAACCCACAGTTTCAAATAACAACCTTAATGATTGCTGCATTCCATTTAGGTGACTGTCTTAGGGTATTATGCATGCTCGTGCACGTTTTTTAAATCTTTCCATTTTCAGCATGTAGCTTGCTAGCTCGAACGTTGTTGTTCTTTCCCAAATCGAACAGAGTTTGAGAAAGGCAACGCACAGAACAGAAGGTGAGGGACATCCAGCAGAACATCTGTCAGCGCCGGATGTTAAAGCTATAGCGCGTAGTTTCTGTCTCCCCCATTAAGAATTCTAAGTAATGACAACAACACTGTCGGCGCGTCCACATGATACAAGCCTTACGTGATCACGCACGCGCCCCCACCCCTCCTCCACGCAGTTGCTAGTAGTCAAGGAGGACAGGAGGAGGGAAAGTCACCGGACGACACAATCTTCTGAACATAGCCATACTGAGAAATACACAACGGAGTTGTGTGAAGCTGATAGTCTTAATTAGCTTTGTAGCAACTCATTTGGCAATGGCTTGAATATAACATACGTTTATTAATATAAAAGCTTTAAGCAATTATTCTGGAAATGTACTGTTGTTGATCCAGACTAGGTTCACTGTAGCTGTTTACTGGGACAGTGGAATAGAACAGAGCCATTGGTAATGTTATTAGTTACACCTGTGCTTTACCTAAAAGAGTCTATTTAGGACAATCAACTTTTTAGCCTCTTTAATTCATACTTCGGTGATCAGAGGTTATATTTTTAAATATTACTTTGCATATGTACAATGCACATTGCTAAATATTTTTAATTATGCTCAATTTGTTTAACAAATAAGGTGGCAGTTCATCCCCAGTCCTGAGTCTCTTTGGCATGACAACTTCTTTTACGTTTAGCCGAAACGAGGACCAAATAGACAATAAACGCTGCTGATGATCTCGCTGTCAGAGCCTGCCATTTCATATGTAACAGATCAAATTATGAGAGACCTTGAGTGCAGTGCCGGGGCTCAGCATGGGATTAGGGGGCAACTATCTCAAGGCTGTGCTTCTCAGATAACCGCACCTAAAGCAACCTTTTCTCAAACACACAATTACCCGTCCACTCCCTCCCCCAGTCCCCTTCACCACCTCCCTTTTGAATTTCATCAGGGGCTTAATTAGTATACAAATAAAACTTCCCTTATCTCCCTCTCGCCCTAATTGGCCTGTCTTTAGTTATGCCTGGTGAGTGTGTGTTAGTGTGTGAGAGAGCTGGGGCCCCTGTAATTAGGGTGACCGTGTTCACCTTTCCTCTCAGACGCACGGGTGCTCAGGCAGCCCGTGGGGAAAGTGGGGCTCTACATTGTGCTGTATGCTCACATGTGCTCCGTGCATGTGTGTGTTTGTGCGTTTTGAGGGAGTGTTTAGGATGTGTGTATTTGTATGAGGATGTTGAGGGTGGGGGGGTGGGGGGTTCGCTCAGGATTATTGCTCTGCAATCATTCTTGGACTGTCCCAACGGTGTTCTCATGAGCCAGGAGGGCTTTGGGTGCTGCTGGTTCCCACTGAATGGAAGGGGCATCTTACTTTTTTTATTCTCTCTCTTCTCACTGTTCCCCCCCATACAGCTAAAGTGTTTATCGATTATCTCGTCCCGCTCTTCAACAACTTAATATTGGGTGACAGTGCACTGTGTTCTCACCGTAATTAGAGTTCAGCTCCGAGGTGGGGGTGTGGGGTTGTGTGGGGGGGCAATTAGAACCCTTTGTTATTAAACTTGATTCATCTTCCTCGTGCATGGCTCTGCCCTGCTCTACTCGGGTCTCCGCTGCTCTCGGATGCTTACCAAGGGTATCGGGCCATCCAGCCTTCCTGAAATTGGCTAACCTGCAAATTATCATGTTTGCTGCTAGACTTCCCCCATCTGCCCCCTCCACCCTGAACCCTTCCTCCCAGGTCTGCTCTCCTCGCGATGCCAATAACACACAGTAATAACTGTAAAGATCCACAGTTACATCCACTCCGATGCCTGGACTTACAATCCCAACAGAAGTCCACAAGAACCACTGAGAATGCATGCTTTACTGTATAGCTGCACACAGAGTTTGATTAATGTGTTTAAATGTTTGGTCATGTTATTTATGACTATACAGTTTTTATTTTCAGTTTAATTATGAGTCCAGATACATTTTTTAACCTTTCAGTTGTAGATGCTGTAATTTTTACATCTGCCGAGGGGGTTGTGTTTTGTAGTTCTGTTGGTTGTTTGTGAGTTAGTGGCGTACTGGAAAATCTATAAACAAATATCAATGAAATTTGGATGAAGGTTAGGCCATGAGCCAGGAAAGAAGTGATTTGGTTTAGGTGGAAAATCCAGATGCAGCGCCAGGCATTTTGCTAAAGGATTTATTAACATTGCACAATGGGTGTTTTGTAACATTTTTGCTATTTTACCACAAACCGCATTTTATGGAATGGGTAAAAAATCTGTAGACCAGGTTTTAGTTTTGGTTTAGAGAAAGGTTAGACCTGACATCATTTCTGCCAGCAACTTCTGTGCTTCAAAGGGTGATCCAAACTATGTCAACTATTTCATCATTTTTGGTGTAAAAAAATGTTTTATATTAGGCCTATATTTCAAAATTACAATATTGAAAAAAATAAGAATATTAAAGTTCATTATTACAGCAGCAACAGCTCAATTGCCACTAACAAGAATCTTGACACACCTGAAATAAATTAATCAATGAAGACACGCATATTGCTGATACACAAATCTTTGCACATATATGATGATAAATTCACCCCTCAAATATTAAATAGCCTATATATAGCCTAATTAATGAACTATTATATGAAATACTTTACTGTATGTTGCATTGAATACTAAACAATTTACAGTTTAGTTATACAACACGTTATGTTTCCTGTCGCTGAAACAGCCTCCCAAGCATTGCTCTAACCGCAGTCACAGCAGGATGCAGCAAAAAGTTAATAATTACGATTTCTTAAAAATCAATTTCATCAGCATAATTAACTTGTCTTACAGTAAGTAGAAATCAATACAAAAGAAATAGAAGTGAAGTAAGCAAACAACACTGAAGGTAGTGCTACCATGAGTCATAACCATGGACGCAAGTGTCTTTGCTAGTTTAAGACCGATGCAGTCAATTTCCCGTCCAGCGCCCGCGTCGTTTTAAATGGCAAATGCACCTGCGGCCATCTGTGCGCCCATGGGCGTGCCGGTCTTACAGGGAGGTGTGTCCAGGTGCATTCTTGGCGTATTGCTATCTTGAGGCGCCATTGACCAACACAAACCTGGTCTAAAGTCAAAAACGCAGCATTTCATTGTTATTTTAACAGCAAATTAGTAAAATGCTCCTAGGCTCGTGCACAGCGCACGCTCACTGTGCTTGTTACACACACACAGGGAAGCGCAGCAGCACACAAACATGCAAAAGATTACAAATACAAATATTAGGTGCAAATCCGCCATCATAACAGCAATGCACCAAGGTCCAAACGTGCCTGGCTTTTAAAGGGAATGGGAGATGACACTCTGATTGGTTTATTGCATGTTACGCCCAAAACACACCTATGAATTAATGAAGTCACTAAGCACAACCCTTTTGAACCATGCGCCCGGCGCACGGACCCTTTTTTTCCGCCGTTAAACTTGCAAAAGTGGATTCGTGCACGCCCTAAACGCACCAGCGCCAGGCGCTTCACGCCGTGCGAACGTTAAAATAGGGCCCCTAGAGTGCCGGTGCCATTCAACCGGGTGACTCTTCCTGTGTGCTTTCTGTGTGCCCAACTTGCGCATGATTAATCATGCGCAAGTTGAATTGCTGATGGGATAACATTTAACTGGAATTTTACCTCGTACAGATTCATGCGACATATAAAAATGTATTGATTGTTTTGAAGTCTATTATTGACAGAATGATGCAACGCCTTTGTTTTTTCATTTGTAATACTACTTCTTCACTTTAGCAAATAGTTATAGTGATAGTAGCATTAGGAGATCTATTTGTTGGTCTTGTGGTGTCACTTTGAGCAACAATATAGCAAAAAGGGTGAACTTCCTCTCACCACCACCAATAAAACTGTCAACTTTGTGTTCTCTATTCCTTCGATGCACCAAAACATTGTTAGTTTGAAGAGGTGATGTGAGTTGACAATATTTTCCCTCCGCTTCCTTCCTCTCCAGCCGCCACCCCAACCCCTTATCCTCTCCTCACCCCTCTTCCCATCCTTTGTCTCCTCCAGAGTCTCTAGGAGCTTGATATGGAGCTTATGGGAAAAAGGAGGAAGATCAATCCTGGTGTCAGCAGCTCAGCGCACATCTCTCCCAGTAACGGCAGGACAAGTGTCAGCTGGAGGAGAGGCAGCTGCCGCCATGCAGAGAGAAAGAGAGAGAGAGAGAGAGAGAGAGAGCGAGCGAGTGAGTGAGTGAGCGAAGGGGGTGAGGGGATGGTGGTGGGAGGATGAGAAAGAGAGCCCTCTGCACGGCAGCCAAGCGAGTGAGCAAGCGAGCGGCCCAGCCCAAGGGAGTGCACCTCCAGTAGACAAAAGATCAATTCTCTCCATTTCACTCTCAGCTCCTGATAACAAGCAAAAGTTCAGCAAGCCCAGGAGCTGTCTTGCCTTTGAAATGTGCATTCTGGTGTGCTACACACATGCAGTTGCACAGTTACACTCTCATACAGATGGCATACACACAAACACAGTCACACACAGTAAATTTGAAGGCCAAGTGGTTTCAGGAGTGATAAGAAATAATTAGAGAGGCACCGACTGTGTAATTCTGGGCCCATACCGATGTTTAAAATACACAATTGGGCCGATGCAGATGTTTTTGTTGTTTCTTTTGTTTTTAATTGTTATTTCCCCCTTTGTGCCAGTGAAACAAAGATTGATTGATTGATTCATTGATTCATTCATTCAGGAAAATTTTTTCTTTTTAGGCTTGTGCCAATGTTTAAAGGGATGATTGACTATTTTTTTCCTACACCGATATTAAGGCGATTATTTTAACTTAATATCAGAAGTAAGATGTTATAGAAATACATCTTAGAGTCTTCTCGTCTTTTTTTTTTTTCTTTAGAGATGTTTCTGGTGGAGTGGCATGTCCGTCCGCTGAGCCACGTTAATTAGCATGAGTGACAATTTAATTTTCAATCTCTTTTCCGTGGATGTGACACCCCGCATCTCCATTCTCCATTAGCCTGTGCTCACCTAAACCATGCTGCGCGCTCCATAAGAGTAGTTAACGTTATGGATATGATTTCGGATATTAAAGATAAGATAACAATGTTAAATGATGCGGTGATATTGTCACACCAAGCACAGACACAGACTTTCAAAAGGGAGCCGTTGTTTGAATAGAGAAAACATTGCTTTTTAATGTTTAAATATTTTAAGTAAAATGTCTCTTTTATACGTGACTTTAACTTTATTGTTCGAAGAAAGCGTAAAGGTTTGATTATTTCAGTAATCCCCAGCTGCGTATGCTAGCTACTGTTGTCCAAGTCCAACCACAAATAACCAACACAACATTAAGCCAGCGCAAAATTGATTTGACACAACAGATAAACTAGAAATAGAAATAATAGTTATATATTTGTTTTCTAGACACGCGAGACAATTAGGAGTAAAGTCCGTGACGGAACAACCGTGTGTAAAATAGATTTTCATTGGGTTAAATGAGCGCAGATAGTGTTGTTTTCTTTGAAGTTCTGAGGTTATAGTAATTGTTTCTGTGATGAGGATCTGCAGCCTCCAAACATTTCAGATATGTTACTAAATGTCCCTTCTGCAGTGAAAAAACAACATCTCTTAGTTTGCGTTTGGTTCAAGAGATTCAAACAGACAGTAAGAGAAAACAGCACTAGACAGGAAGCAGTTGCATTTGGTCAGAATCAAAACATAATTTGTGACAGTGTGCCGTGCCAAGGGTGTGTGGTTTTGGATCGTGATTGCGGGTAACATTGTTATTGGCAAAGGGCTACGGTCAGTCGAACCAGAAACATGCATCTTGAAGAGCTTCATTTTTGTTTTTCCTGCAGACACAAGTGTTATTGATAAAATTCTCATTTGGGGGAGTTTATGGAATACATTGTTTCCTTCCTGTTTGTGCTGGTACTCAAGTCACAGCACTTGTTTTTGTTAAATGTTAAGAGTTCCCTCAAAACCACATGTTTGTGGATGAGCCCTAACTTGTTCCCCATTAAAAATAACAACTTTTTCAAGCTTTAGAATTACTGAACTAAATGTGGGGTGAGATGTCACATTTGTACAAGCCATCCTTTGTCCAACACTCTCTTTAAATACTGCATTTCACAGTCTGAGCATCTAAAGATTTTTTTTACCTTCTCCAGTTCTCATAAAACTTGCGTTTATCTAGGTCAAGTAAGAAAAGTTCTCAAATATATTGCCACGCTTCTAGTACTTGGAAGTCAAACGGCCGAAGTTGATCTCATTTCGCTGTTACTTGAGTCCTCATCGTCCATTCTGATCTTTTCGTTAATCTGTCTATGAAGGTCTAGAAATCTCTGCTAAATTCCAGAGAGGCTGATGGTGTGTGACAGTTCTGTAGCTGGTTCTGTTTAAGACAACCACAAACGGAGAGCAATTCTGTGGAGGTTAGAACCTTGCCGTTTCTCATCAGAGTGAAACCGAGGAAGAGGGTCACTCTGTCTGTATTCAAGACAGGCGCTGACCCCCTTTTACCACGCTGGACTCTTTACACAGATTCTGTTGGCCGGCTTTTCAGCAAATGTTGATAAAGTTTGAAATTAGATTTATTTACATCCCCCCCCCCCCGTACAGTCCTCTTTCGTTTGGAGTCAACATGTCATAACAGTGTCTGTGTAATGTATCCAATGATTAGGTTTCTCTCAGGGACCGCTATCCATAGCCTCCAACAGATGGCCCACACCTCTTTTTATATGCAGATTTATTCACTGGGAATGTTTACAGATATCGTCATTACATGGACATCCATAGCTAAATAGGCAGTAATTGCGGCAAAAGCTGTCATCCAGTCAGTGTTGTTTTTGTCATGTTCTGGCTGAAAGGAACAACTTGCAGAGAGGGACAGCTAGTATCACACAATTGACCTTTTACATGATTTTCAATTACTGGAGGGAGGAGAGAAACGGAGGGGTCCCTGTAGTGCAGCTGTCTCTGCTGTCTCCTCTCCAGAACATCTGCCCATCGAACGTGGCAGCGGCTCCTCTTTCTCCCCGTGAGGTCGCCTGCCCTGCCCAGGATGGGCAGGTGTGTGCTGGGCAAGGCCCCTCTGTCATTAAGCGGCCCAGCTGTGCTGTCACGTCTGGCATAGAGGCGGGTGTCATCCATGACCCTGTCTCAGCCCCCTCGGAGGGGCATACACAGACCTTGACAGGGCAGCTGAGGGTAAAGCCACGCATGGAATATCTATGAAGGACGACCATGTTGTCACCTTTTTGCACCCTGGTGGGCGCCACCTCCGCATGCTTGCCTACCCTCCTGCCAAAGTGCAGGATGGGCCCTCATCAGCCGTGTCAATCAATAAAAAGAGAGAACATCACATCTCCCCTCCTGCTGTGTCCTGTGTGTCTTTTCAAAGGAGAGTTACACACTTGGACATAAGGACAGAGTGCTGGTAGACATTTTCACTGAGGCACTGAGAAAATAGAATGTGTATTCACAAACAATTCATTTGACTAGTTTTACAGTATGGGCTACACAGGTTGAACATCCTTAAAACTACGTTATGTGATTGGAATTCTTAATAAATCAGGTCAAGCCAGTATGTCTAAAATTCAGGCTGAAAATCTATACACTTTCCCAGAAAATGATTTTAAATTAGGACTGTGCAGTGCTGCCAACATGTTCTTGGTTTTTGTATGAATGTTTTTATTCTCCAAACTTGAGCATTTCTGATAAATGCCTCTGATAAAACGTAGATATGGGTAGGACATGCAACTCATTTAGATAATTTTTGATGGTGGCAACAAATAAGACACAAGCACTGCTTCTGTTGATCATCTAATTCCTCTTGGCGAACGTGTTGCCTTGGAAACTAGTCCTAGGCGTTATTGACAGATTTCAATCAAACTTCAATCGAGTGCTATTTCTAGCATCTTCTCGCAGATCGTCCACAGGAACAATGTTTGCTACGTGGTAATGTATAGGTTGGGCTTGCTAGTGAAATGTAGCTATTATATATGTTTTTTCATGAAGGTAAACATGTCAAAGTGTTGTGTGTTTAGTAGCAGGAGTGCAGGAGGGTAATTTATCAGCATTTATTTCCCTTTAGGCTACTCCAAATTTATCAGCAGCTCAGTAGTTCATGATATTGTTAAGTGTCAGCGCCATATTTCATGTACTTCCAAGTACCTGATTTTGCTGTGACAAATGTGTTACTAATGACAGAGATAACTGACATGCTTACTCTTTTTATTCAGCCTCTACACGTGCTATGGAAGAAACCAGAATCTCCAGTGAGTGAGCGCCTTGACTTGGTTCTGGGAGTTGATGGCCCAGCAGGTCTGCCTGCATTTGAATGTAAGGACCTGTTTCACCTCCGGTCAATGTATTTGTTTACTCCATATTTACGGAGTCGCTGATTCAGCTGCAGAATGGTAATTCCGCTCAATAACTTCATGGTTGATAAGGCAGAGGAAAGCACAGATATTCAGGGCAGGTAGGAAGAGAAAAACAAAAGACTGTGGAAAACTGACTGGGATTGAGATAGCCACTGGCTGAACACAGTGGTCAGCAAACAGCAGGAGAGAAATGTACCCATTAAGTGACCATCAGTGGTTTGGTCCAGTTCAGATGTGGGAGATCTAGTCTCATAGCAGTTGTTGCTGCGCAGAAACACACAGACATTGTGATCAGAGCTATGGCTGGAGCAGGAAAACAGATGAGATGGAAATCAGTAACTGATGCTTGGAAAAAGAAGAGGTGCATTTTTATTTAGACTGGTCATGTTGCATACTCACAGCTGTGCTAAAAACTGATTAAAAGGGTAATTTTGTGCAGAACGAGGGACGAACAAAAAGGGCAGAAACATTTTGTGTTGCATTATATGGTGTATAAACAGTACTGTATTTAACGACAGCATAAAAAGTACAGTTATGTTAATTATTGGTTGAAATGTTCAATGCATTTATGAAAATCAAATGCAAACATTGTCAAAAAAGAAATGACTCATCAGCATTGTAAGCAGCATCTTACCATTCCACATACAGTGTAAGCATTCTGCCCCACATATCTCTTTTAAAATATTTTTTTAAAGCACAGTAGAGCAAGAAAGCGAGAGCGCGGCTGGTACCGGTGTATTAATAGTGCGGAAAATTTGTATTGAAACGGTTTCAAATCGATATGTATTGAAAAATCTATTGTTTTGACCAAACTTATTTCACACAAACAATTGCCTTAATTTACTATGGCTAGCTTCTTGGTCAAAATTTGATTTCATGTTATACTGTACATGGATATAGGGTATTCCATTTGCACATTCTCAGAGAAATGGCACGACTCACAGATGTTTTTTCTTTGTAACTGACACATACATGTACATTGATGATATAGCTCTTAATAGCCCAGTCATCTCCAAAGTACTGCTGGCAGTTGTCGAGACCTGCTTGTCTAATGTTTTGCAGCTCAGGGAAAAGGACTATTTGAGCTGCATATTCCAAAGATTTAATTAATTATGATGTGGTTAGTCTGTCTCCTGATGTCAAGAAAGAAGCCAGAAATGTATGAGGTTATCTTTGATAGCAATCTAAGTTTGAATAACTCATGTGGATTAAGTTTTTTTGCTTGCAGAGTATCTCTAAAATAGATTAGTAAAAAAAGATTTCTATAATGGAGCTACCTACTCTGTCAAAAATCCCTCTTGTGTTTCCAGCACGTGCATTAGACCTTGTGGTACTGTGTAGTAGAATCTTTAGGCCATGAGAGATTACTAAAAGAGAAAATCCACACTAAAATACAACTCCCAAACAGTATGTTACTTCTGTAATAGTTCTGGTTTGTGAATCTTCTTGTTAAGCAGAACAATCCATTGTTTTTTATAATGGAACAGCTCCTTCCACACTGACAGGACACGAGACATTTCCTGATTAAGAGCTGAAAGTTGTGATCAGATTAAAGCCCTATTTTACAGATGCTTAATGAAACAGAGAGACACTTGACAATATATTTCTATCTCCAGTGGCCCAACAAAGCTGTATAATTAAGTTCACAATTAGTGTAGTCTTATCCATCATGCATTTAACAAAAAATTCAAAACCCTCAAGTGCACATGGCTTCATCTAAACATCACTGAATTTTTTTTTTTTTTGACCAGCAAGAAATCAACGTGATGTTTGTTTGGTCATTTTTAAGTTATTGGATTTTTTTTCGATGTCAGTAGTGTAATTCCCAGCCTCACCTACAGTGCATACACAAACGTCTGGTGTTATTGGCAGCGCGCCTTCATCCACCGACACCTCCAGCGTCCCTGGTGGCCTTTGTCACAGAAGAAAGAGAATGATCAATATCCCAGTTAAACTAGACTTTCAAAGCTGATCGTAGGGCCTCGTTCTGGGGCCATCTTCTTTAATGAATTTTCTTTCATTCCACACAAGTTTTTAAACATCAAACAATAAATCGGCCAGGGCACAGTAAAATATTTAGATCTATTGACTGTGTTTGAAAAATGTAGAGGGCAAAAACTCTAGTGGTTTGATGCTGATACATTCTGAACACTTTAATCCACCCGAGTGTTTCCTTTTATCTGCCTGGGTTTCTCCAAAAGAGGGGAAAAGGGCCTCAAGAATGTTCTCAAAGATCCAGTAACTCTTTCTTAAAAAGCTCCTTACCTTCAATTGCTCTTTTCTAACACAGCGGTTCTCAATGTTCTTAGTACCAAGGCACACTTAAAAAAAAAAAAAAAAAAAAAAGAAAAAAAATTCAGTGAGAAGATAAGTCACATTCTGATTGTTCACTTTAAATGACAATGGGCACAGGACCTGTTCTAGACAATTTTTTTTTTTGTGTGAATGGATGAAATTAAATCCGTAGTCTTAATTAACCATAATGTTCCTCTTGTCAATAAAATCTCACATGTGGAAATGTGGTGTGTTACAGCATCGCAGTGTGATATTAAAAAGGTGGAAAACATCTGTTTATTGTAGTAGCGTTGCATTTCGTCATCCCCCCTCCCTCCTCCTGAAACACACCCTAAAACATTAGAAAAAAATACATCCGTGTGTAGTTTTTTTGGTGAAAATTGGTTTTGACAAAATATCTTTTATTCAGCCATGAAAGGTCCCACAAAAAAGAGGATGGGGAAGATGCTGGTAGAATTACCTAAAAAAAATATCTGCTATTCTATCTTTCAATATTGACGGGTTGTGTTCGGATGGTACAAGACAAAAAAAAAAAAGAGCGAAAATATATTATGCTGTAGAAACATGTCATCAGGCTCAGTGTGTTTGAACAGAACTACATTTCAGTCAGTGTGTTTTGTGTGTTTAGTGCACATCACCGGATTCTTTTCCACCTTGCAAAAATATTGTTTAGTGAAATCTCTGGTTTGTTATTTTTTTTTGTGAAAGTCGCATCAAGGTGAACATCAGCGCCTTGGTCTGACCCCTTGTGGAGCCACTTTTCCTAATGTAGTAATAAATTGTACTGTGTGTGTGTGTGTGTGTGTGTGTGTGTGTGTGTGTGTGTGTGTGTATGCATATCTTTGCATGGCTGGTGTGTGCACGTGTGTGTTTGGCTGGCGTGACAGCCTGGCCTTGACGTTAAACATCTGTTGGGTGATTCATTCGGCTGCGGATGTGGAGTGACACCAAGGCACATCTGCCGAGGTGCGGGCGATCTGCAACCTGCCCCTCGTAAGGCCCCTGCTTCACCACCCAGACCCCTTTTCTGATGATTGCGTCATTTTCCCTCCTCTCCACTGCTGCTGGTTCACAAAAGTGACATCCTGCTCCCCCACCCAGTTGTGCAGGCTGGAGAGCAGCAGATGCACAGCCTTGGGAAGATTTAGAAATGGCAAACACAATGAAACTCAAGAACCTGAAAAAAGAAGAAAAAAAACCAATCCCAGATAAACCTTTTTTGCCACGGCAGAATTTACATGATGCTAAAGATATGCTATGCTTTTTGCATTTTGAATTTACTTAACACATCAGATTATAGTGGACAAGATTAGTTCTTAAATAACAGATTAATCGGTTAATCAATCAACATGAAATAAATCGTCAACAATTTCAATAATTGTGTGATTGTGAAAGTCATTGAACAAGAAAACAATCTTAATATTTGCTCATAGAAGCCTCTCAAATGTGAGGATTCGCTGCTTTCCTCTGTTTTATATTATTGTAGATAGAATATCTTTGGGTTGCAAGTACTTGTTTTAGATACTGTTCATCACTATTTTCTAACATTTTGTAGTCTAAACAATTAATCGATTATTCAAAAGACATAATTGACAGACTAATCTTAACAAAAGTTGTTATTATTGGCAGCCCTAGACAGGATTATATTTTAATTTGGCACAAAATCATCATCAGAATGTATCATATAGTGATACACCTACGATACATTTCTTCTGAGTGGAAAGATTGAGAAATCATTTGAGTTTAAGTGACAGATGCTTCTCTTCACTACTGTGCAGGGCGTAGTAATCACTTGAATGAATACAGCTTGACTAATTAAGGTTATACAGTTGGCTGGCTCTTTCCAAACAAAGCCCAAGTATTGTGGATTGTGTTGTAGCTCAGCCCCCATAGTATAGTGCAAGATGAGAGCCGGGTTGATATGCTGTTCAGTCTGACGTGTCAGTAGGAAAAGTGCGAGAAGATCAATCAGTCTAGCGCTTGATTTTCAACATCACGTTCATGTTTCCACTTAGCTAAAGACATCATTTTGTTGTGGGATAATCAGCTCATAAATTGATTTACTGTATTGTCTAGCTACAACACTCTCAGCCCTGCTGTTACCATGACGAAAACACCCGAGGAATATGACTGCAACAAATTAAACAGAAATAGCTGATGACCTAACAAACGCAGCCAGTGCCGATGATGATGACTGGAATGCGCTGGATAGCTGTTCTTTAGCTTGCTGTGCATGTTTGGCACAGATAGAGTCCAAGGACGTGCAAGGCCTTTGATCCTGTCTCTGGGGCGTCCCAGATGTTCCAGCGCAGGGCAATGTCAAGTCTGGTTTATTTGCAGAGGTAATGCCCAGCTATTATATGAACAACTCATCCATCAAACAAAAAAAGGAACATTTCAGGAACGCGTTTCCCTTTGCACGACTGAGCAATTGAGGTTTGTCAGTGAAGGGAGTCTTGATAGACCATAACCACATCTTCAGCTACATGTGCTTTAAAGGGCCCAGGGCACGATGTTTATTCAGGGCACCCATGGGACATTTCCTCTCCTAGTTAATGCAGATGTCTGAGTATATTATCTATCATTTGAAGTTAAACTTAATGTAATATTTAATTTCCATAGATGTCATTGAAGTAGAACTTGTCCTTCCTGAAATCACTGAATCATTTTAATTGCGAGGAACTCATTTGAGTGCACTCTGACTGACTGAACCTCTTTAAGAAAAGTGTCAACCAGTAGGTGGCAGTATGATACCTGAATCTACAACTTCTCAAATCAAGACTCCTCAATCATTACTAAGAATAAGCACCCTATTTCAATTGACAACTTGAAATATACAATCAAAAATGTGCTGCAGTTATTGTATACGAAGTGGTATATATTTAACCATTATTATATCCTATTACAGATCAGACATCCATATTCAAATTCAAAGAATGTGTTTATCACAGAATAAATGCATGCACTTTTCATTCACAAAGCTGTGATGTTTTACTGAGCAATGAGTTCATCTGTAGCATTACATTTGAAAAGCAAAGGGAAAAACTCATTATATGAAATATATTGCTGTAGCATCTGAGTGAAGAATCAACCTGAACTTTTAGGATTCATTGGCTAAACTGTGAACAGTATGCTCCTGAGAGTTTCCAATCAGCTTTATATAGCATGACCAAAATCATTTCTAAATAGCTTGTCTTTAAATATAGCTTAATGATAATTTTTAGCCTAGAATTTGGGGGATTTTTTTCAAAGATTCCACAATTAGAAAAAAAATCCTTTACATAGACTCCTCTTGTTTTTGTTCCTTTTTGGTCAAAAACTGTAAGGACATTTTCTTTAGCTTACACTTTGTAATATAGAAATGCTCACTGATCCTAAACCATTTACCTTTTATCGATTTGAACAAAACCGTTTCAGAAGTTCACCTTCACGAGAGCATATTTTTTAACATTTTTAGCACTTTGTAAACCCATTGCAGAATTTACACTGAATGCCCAGAATCTTTTGTAAATGCTTTCCTCCGATATTGACGGTAGCACTCTTCCAACTGGCAGAGTGAAAGCATGGGGAACTCTTGTAAATGCATATGTGATACCATTTCCTCTCCAACTATAACCGTAATCCCCACTGAAAGCAATTAAAAGGTAGCTGAAATCCAGAGGACAATAATGGGTTAATTTCTGAGATTGTTGCTTCGGCAATGGCACGTAATGAATTTTCTTTGTTTGTCTAGCAACTGAGCTTAAGGTGGACTTTTTTCATTAACTCTTTTCAAGTCACAAAATGATAACACTGAAAACAACAGGCGTCCTGGATCAGGTGGTATGAGGGGACACTGAATGTCTTTTGTAGCTCATTAGGACAGTTCTCAAAATGTATTTCCTACAGATAAAAAAAAAAAAAAATAATAAAGTAAAGTGGCTGCAGAATCTGCTACATTCACTGCCTCTACTCAGAATTAGAGATTTGTTTTCTAAAGAGGAAAAAGAAAATCAATTAGTGCTAAATTTATTCATGGATTTCTGCGATCAATGCGAGTCCACTCAGAGGGGCTCGGTGGGACCCAGTTCATCCCAGTTAATGTGTTTGAAGGGGAATTACCATTGATGTTGTTTTCCCTTCCTCTCAGGTCAAAGAGCATCTCGGAGCTGTCACGGCCCGTCTGCCACACGGGGAGGAACTTCCCTCCAGTCCTCGCCGTTAACCACAAGGCACCTGGACAGGAGAGAGGATGGCGTGGAGTGGCGGTTGATGTGAGGGAAAGACAATCAGGTTGGTTGGCTGTGCGGAATCTAACATACCCACTGTCAGGGAGTCTCTTACTAGAGCTAATTGTGAATCCAATCAAGGCTGGGAATACTGCCTATTGATTTACCCCACTAAACGCATACAATAAACAAATAGACTGGGAATACATTATGTGGAAATTCACTCACAAACGGCTTTCACGTTCACAGAATATTCATATAATCTACAGTAGCGCTCGGTGTACTCCTATTATACTGGTCTGCTAGGTGAAAAACAGCTGTTCCTCACTCTCTCCCCATTTGCTGCAACCACTGCAATTTTAATTCACATGACCTTTCATGACTTCTTGATTGTTTTCATAATTCTTGCATACTTCATAATGCTGCTCTGAAAGACAAACGGTGTGATCTTCTGAAATGTTCCTTCAAGGATATTCTCTTCGCTCTTTGTATTGATTTCAAACAGTTCCTGCACACAGGCTATATTTCAGGTCAATTAGACATATTTGGGCATTTGCAAATCACTTTTTTTTCTCTCAGATCCTGGGGCTCTTAAACTGCACTTTTGGCCCTAACAGCACTGCTCAGATTCTCTGTGGAGCTTGACATTTTGATCCGCAACAGAGACTAAATGATAACCGTTTCCTTGTAAATACTGTTGCCTGCGGGGGAGGGTTTAAATAGACCAAGAAGGACTTTTCACTCACTCAACTTGTTTATATTCACAACTCATCTAAATATGGACAGCTAAAGCATCTATTATATAGTGTGCATTGCATGCAGCAGTGTGAGGAGAGACCCATAATTACAGCTAATTAGTGTTAGTAATTTTTCTAAATTCCTCTGCTTTTACACTTACAAATTATGTAATTATGACCATTTCCCAGAGAGACAGCAAATAGGTTGTGATTGTTCAGTTCGGACTTTCTTCACCAAATAATATAATTCCACTATCTCTTTCTGTCACTCTCTTTGTTTTTTTTTGTTTTTGTTTTTTTCTTTAAAGAGAATATCTTTAAAGGTTTTTTTTCAGTTCATGTATGAAAGAACAAGCTGCCTTTGTTTGAAGTGTTTGGTCTTGGCATCAGTGATCACTCTCATTAGGGCTCTCCTCTCACTGGGAGCAAAAACACTCCAATAAATTTATTTTTGTTTCAAACCTATCATTGACTGCTGTCTGAGCTTGCATCCAAATCTAAGAGAGAGTATTTATTTGAAGCTAACCAACGCCCCTCTCTTCAACAATTTTAAATATAAATGGAGGAGGGATCGATTAGTCACTCGCTGTTTTTCCACTGTCTCTGAAAAAACATAAAATGAGTAAATAATTCCTTTTTACCAATAAGTGCAGAGATTGGATGTAATATTTATTTTGCCTTGAGATAAAGTCAGTGCTGAAGTTTGACCCCTGTGTATTGTCATGACAACCTAAGGTCTCGGACACTTCATGGCTAGTGGATGACAACTACCGTGTACATGGTGAACCGGCAGTGCCCACACACGGGAAAATTGACATAAACACTTTTTTAATTGAGCTGCAAATGTTGTCATAGGATGGAGTCATTATTTTAGCGTCCCTTAGGGGAAAATCTGCTCACGCAAAAAGAAAAAGAAACGCTTAATTAATACAGCCAGTCACATTATGCCCAATGTGACGCTGCACAGATAGGATAATATTACATTTTTACTGTGGCGCTCTGAGCCTTTCCCAGATTGCTGATAGTGTTCAGTGCTCGGGAGCTGGCTCCAGGGAAAGATTGCTCCTTGTCACATCCTTATCAAAGAAGCGTTTTGTTCCTTCTTGCACACACAGTTCGTTTTCCACAAGAAGGGCCTGTGATCTCTTATACGTGTGTAGATCTTTCTTCAGCATCCCCCTCCTCTCAATGTTCTGCTGACGATCAATTGTGTTTGTACTGTATGTGAATGTGTATCAAAGAGTCCCCACAGTCAATGCCTCCACTTATAAGGTAATGTACTGACACAGGAGATTCCACAGGGACTGTGCAGAGCTCTCCGTGCATAGAGGCTGTGCAGCAGAGGGTAGGGCTGGGAGGGGGGAACACAGCAGTCATATAGCGTGGGAGGAGAAAGCTGGATTGATAACACACCACGTACACAATACTATCTTCACATGGAAAGCAAATATATACCTAGTTGCACATAGACTCAAACACATATGCGCACACAATGTTGTCAGTGGACGGTTTCAACACAAAGGGCTTCTGACCGGAGTGTTAGCCATGCTGGTGAATCTCCCATCGAACACCTATGCTGTTTTTTACAGAGGGGATACGCTGTCAGTGAGAACTTTCGTAGCAGCAAAATACACTCACCCAGTTGTTTTATTAATCCTTCAGATTTATGAAGGTAGCTGTCCATGCAAAGGGGGAATTATTCCCATGCATTTCAATATTATATTGACCTTCTAACTAGCAAAGTTTAAGTCAGAAATCCATAGTTGCTCTTGTCTGAGAAGTGGGAAGCCCGGTGCTCACCAGCTCCTCCTCCCTGCTCTCGCTCTTTTACAGCTGAGGTGGGAGGCAGGTCAGATACAAGGCTGGGGTTTCGCTGGATTTAACCCAGTCAAAGGAGAGAAGTGGGAGTATGCAAGTGATGGTCTGTGTGTGTGTGTGTGTGTGTGTGTGTGTTTGTGTGTGTGTGTGTGTGTGTGTGTGTGTGTGTGTGTGTGTGTGCGGGAGCGTGAGCGTATGGGTATTTAATAGCAATAGGATGTGGGGCACATTGTCCACTTGATGTGTATATGTGCTTTTCTATGTGTGTGTATGAATGTGTAGATACATAGGCAGTGACAGAAGGTGACCCCTGTGTCAGTGGTTTATTATGTCCAGTTCATTTCTGGCCCAAACCCTTTGGCTGTCCTTTTTTCCCCCCCACTGTGTCCGCTTTGGACAATGTTAAGGTCTGGATGGACAATGTTTTCGCTCTGGATTGGAATTGAAAGGAATGGAAGGAGAGCTAAATGGTCTTAGTAAGAGAAAAAATAAAAATAAAATGAAATGCGAACTGGCTGAATCTGGAACTTGCCATATTCAAGACGCAGCATTGACACTTTCAGCATATTTCTCTGAGAGTCTCACTGCCTATTCAATTTTATTTCTGTAGCACGAGTTGGAGGAGAGAGTTTCTTGCCTATTTCATCACTAAATATTAAATCATGTTTCACTTTACTGTCACAACATAATGAAAACAGGAGAGGCATGTGCTATGGGATAAAAAGAAATCATAATTGAATATTTTTGAGCAGTTATGATATTTTTGCATTTTTAATTATGTGATTTTGCACAAGTAACATGTCTTGATTGATTGGGATAAGGACCTCCTCTTAGCTCCAAATGTGCTTCCACCCTCCCCTGTTTAATGCAAATTAAGCGAACATGTGCCTTTGATATTGAAATGATCTCACTGCTTTCCTACAAACATTTCAGCAGACGAAATGGAACCGCGCGTGCCTTTGCTCACTGTAAATTACATTTACCTCACCCCGGCCATGAGCTTCGTTGGGACCCAGAGTTTGTTTAAAAGCAACTATTATAGCTAGAAAAAGAAATATCTAAAAACAGAATAATGCAAACATACAGTTGTCCTGTGATAGGTAAAACAAGTTAAAGACAAATTCACTTACATTAGATCATTTTGAATAAACAACATAAGAAGTGACAGATCAAAAGACAAAAGTAAGAATCTCAGCAAGCATTTGATTCCAGCTTTGGGTACTTGACAGTTTTTGCTACACATACGTTTTGGTACCACAAATAACCGGCCCTACAAGTGAACCATGGAATACAGAGTAAAAGGGGCGATTAACTGAAGTTGATTTATGCAGAGTTTGTAAAAGCATGAATTCAATAATATTTCTTTGGTGCGCTTAAACACGACAAATACAAATGCATTACACTGTACATGTAACAATGTGTGGTTCCCAGGAGTCACAGCGTTGTATGTTTTATTTATTTATTTTTTTCACGCTTAGTGTACTTTTCAGGACACTGTGTTGTGTGACCCTTGGGGTTGCTCTATGAGATGATAACAGGACTGTGTGTGTGGATAAACGTGCCTTTGTATTACAAGGGGCCCACATGGTGAATGCACACAGGCCCAGTGAGAGTCCCACTGCAACAGAAACGGTCCTCGACCTCACAGCCCGGGACTCCTGAAGAAACAACACACAGACTCACTAATTACTAGGGGTGGGAATCGCCAGAGGCCTCAAGATACGATATCATCACGATACTTATGTCACAATACAATATTATTGCAATTTTAAACATATTGCAATATTCTGCAATATATTGCTATTTATTGCCTTTTTTCCAACTTCAAAGTTTTCCCAATTTCAAATTATGTCCACAAAAGGAAAACTGTTTTATCTAAAATTATCATTTTCTCTGTTTATTCATCTCACTTCAATTTTATTGCTGCAAAATGGGATTGCCAAGCAGAGAAACTGACCACCGCATACACTACCGGTCAAAAGTTTGGGGTCACTTAGAAATTTCCATTCCACTCCATTACAGACAGAATACCAGCTGAGATAAGTTGCATTGTTGTTTTAACCAGGGCAGCAGTTTTCAGATTACATTATGTGCTTACATAATTGCAAAAGGGTTCTCCAATGTTTTCTCAGTTAGCCTTTTAAAATGATATCAGATTAGTAAACAGAATGTGCCTTTGGAACATTAGATGAATGGTTGCTCATAATGGGCAATGTAGATATTGCATTAAAGATCATCAGCCACTTCTTTCTACAACAGTCGAGAACCCTTTTGCAATTATGTAAGCACATAATGTAATCTGAAAACTGCTGCCCTGGTTAAAAAAAACAATGCAACTGATCTCAGCTGGTATTCTGTCTGTAATGGAGTGGAATGGAAATTTCTAAGTGACCCCAAACTTTTGACCGGTAGTGTATATAATAAAAGATCGTTTACTTGGCGTCTGTGTATCGATACGGTATTGCCAAGGAAAATATTGCGGTACTATGCCGTATCGATTTTTTTCACCCACCCCTACTAATTACCTGCTAATGTCGAGATAAGCGGTGGTAGAGTTATTGGCTCGTCCTTTTCGCAACTGTCTGCTTCTTCCGTTTTCTGTTGCTGTGTTCACATATCTTGTAGATAGCAGGTAAATCGTTAGCAGAGAGATTGCTAGGGATATTTTCATATCTTCTGCCAGGCGCTTTGTAGACAGCAAATTTGGGGGAAATCTCAGGAAATCAGACTTTGTGTGCGATATTACTGTGAAGAGGGGTTGAGGGTCAGATTGACTCACAGTTAAAGTTTGGTCTGGCCACCGTTCTGTATGAGGGGAAAGGGTGGTGATGCTATTAACTGTACTCCTTTCCTGTTTAGAGGAAGGGGCTGTACATTCCAGGAGACTCACACACACACACACACATACACACACATGCACATATGGGCTCTTATGAAGACATTCTTGTACATGAGCACAAATACTTTATGCGCACCACCTAAACAAACTTTATACTTAGTATACATTTTATAGCACATACACATGAGTGTGCACTCACGCATCTACTCAATGACTCTATCTTCCTGTCTCTCTCTCTCTTTCTCTCTCTCTTTCTCTCTCACTCCCTTTACTGGAAGGCCACTCTGATAGGCCCCCTCATAAGGAGAGACGCACCATCCCAGCTGATTCCAGAGGGAGTCCTTTAGAGGGAGCACTTCCAGTGGCTTCAGTGCATTAAAGCTTTTACCTTTTGCTTCTAAAGGGATCGGGACAAAAACAGGCCGAGCTCTTTCTCTCCACCAGGGAGAGAGAGAATGCATTGTCTTGTGAGGACACTGATTACTTAGGAATCAGTCATCAATTATTCAAACGATGGCATACTGTATTGCCTCCACCTTTAGTGACAAGACGGCCTTTCAAGGCTGGGAATTGCAGAGACACACCCTGCCCGGTCCACAAGAATCAATACAGGCCTGGTTAGTTTGCTTCCTCACTTTCGTTTCATGTGTCTCACTCTTCATACCGATTGTGAATTTGGGGCCTTGGCATTACACATTTGGAAGACCTTGAAGTGCAAGCTGCTGAGAAGGCCACAGGGCTAAGGCAGGCCACCATGGAGGCCTTTGGGGTTTGGAAACACGCCCTTGGCATGTGCCTCAGTTCACTCCACCGCCTTTTTGTCAAGTTCTACCCACTCCCTTTGGTTTCTCCAGTGCCTGTTGTCTTAACTCAGCTGATTAGCTGTAAGTGAGCCTGATGAATGTCTGCCGTTCATCCACAACACCTGGTTCTCAGGAGAGTGGATGTTGAAGTTGCCTCAAGGATGGAGACAGACGTAAAAAGGGGACTTTCTCTTACACCAGTCCAAAGATGGGACCACCCAGGATTTGCATACTTGAGGTTTTTACTTTGCTTTTTTTCCTTGCCTCAACTCAACAGTGTTGCAGAGTTTTCCCTGGACCAGACTTCTGGCATACTTTACACTCCTGCTCCTTAGTCACTGTCACCGAAACACAAAGAGCCCAACACACAGCCCTGTGTCCTGTCCCAGACTGTCTGACCTCCCCTTTCTGGAAGCCTTTACTGCCTGGCAATGTTTGCTAATATAATATCCTCTTACTCTGCTGCAAAGCCAAAGCCCTTATTTTGAACAACCACAGACCACTGAAAAAGGTCAAGCATCCTAGGCCAAAGAGCCAATTAAACAAATGAAGTGTAATCCACACCTGATCTGCTAAAGTGGATGATTTTTCTTTCTTTTCTTTTTTTTTCTCTTTTTATTATCATGTGTTTCCAACATGTTGGTATTCCAGAGAGGTTTCTCTGACTTCCCTGGCTGTGTCAAGGTCAGTGGGCATGCCACTGCTGTTTATTTGCGGGCCATTTGGCCTGTGTTGCAGCTTGTGACATGAAAGAGTGAAGAAAATGTGGAGGGGAGAGGAAAAATCATAAGGTTGAGGAAAAGCATGGGAGGAGCCAGAGGGAGGGAGGGAGGGAGGGAGGGTCGCTGGAGGAGTTGGATAACAATGGCTGGAGTCCAAGGTTGGCTAATAGTATCTGACACACTGCAATTTTGAGGCTTATATCAACATTGTTTTTACAGCTGTAATTAAGCCACCTAATCAGAAGCACATTGGTCGGGACAGTCTGGGGCTGTGAGGGGGCAGACACACAGTGAGCTGTGTTCAGCCCTGCGGCAAGGCAGCAGCACCGCACTGGGCTTGGGCTAGGTGGAGGCCAGCCAAGGGAACTGTGGGTGGGAGAGCATCCCGAGTGTGACACACACATGCACACACATACACACACACAGATGTACACAAGGCCTCTGCATTGTGAACCAGGGCCACACTGAATGAGTGTAGATATGGGGAGGGAGGTGTATGTATGTGTTGAACTATATATATATATATATATATGTGTGTGTGTTGTATATATTTTTTCCTATATATGTATGTGTGTGTGTGTGTGTGTGTGTGTGTGTGTGTGGGGGGCTTTTTGTGGTAATCCATCCGTCCGAATAGTTTTTGAGACTGTGTGTGTTGCAATAGTCTCCTGGTGGCATGCATATCTGTGTTTATCAAGTGCTCAATTATGCCCAAATCTTACTTGTGCACGCATGTGTGCTCAAGTGCATTTCCATGTTTGTTCAGGGGACGTTTTATGGTGTGTGCCTTTTGTGCAAAAATCTGTATATGAAAGAGAGAGGGAACATGTGTATGTGTGCGGTCGCCTCAGCCCCACAGACATTCACCCCACCGACGTTCACCCCACCCTTTTCAGGGCCCAGTGCCGAGTCACCCAAGTCTCAAATGGCAACAGCACACGCACACACACACACACACACACACACACACACACACACACACACACACACACACACACACACACACACACACACACACACACACACACACACACACACACACACACACACACACACACAGAGCAGGACGCGGCGCTCAGCTGGGGCCAAAGTCAACAGATGAGCTGGTCTGAACTGGCGTGCTGTGTGTTCTGATTGTAAATTGCGCTGGTGATGATTAGAGAACTCCAGCACAGGATGTCGACTCTTAAAACTGTCCAGAGAAAATAATTTTCTACTATGTTCAGGAAACTTTTTTTCTTTCTCTCCTTTACACTGCTCCCCACTCCACCCCTCCGCCTCCCTCCCTCCCTCCCTCTTTAATTTAAACATCATGCGGCTGTATGTGAGGAGGTGGAAGGAGTTGGTGTGTAAATTGGTTTAAGGCCTCCAGAGTAAAAAAAAGCCCGACAACGGAGGCTGTTTAGAGTTTCATCTTATCTATGCAAGTTCACACATAGATTTCTATGCACATACAGTACATACCCATGCATGCACTTGGAAATATCCCTGACATGTCACTAAGCTTATCATTTATTTGTGCGGTCATTCGCGCTTTCAAGGACTTTGCTATGGGATATTTCACTGTATCTAGGTCTGTGTGCATTAACAGCATTAGTTGTTTATTCCAGTGTGGCTGTCAGAAAGTGGGAAGGAAGATCAATGAGTGTTTATGTAACAGAGGCAGAAGTTGATGGGGATGAATGATTATTGTTCTGCTCTTTACCTCCTACTCACCGTGTCATGATGTCATCATCCTGAGACACACTAAACTGAGCTAGCCCAGCTTGTTGTTGTGTTTTTTCCTACAGCTCCACAAAAAACACACCTTTCTGACTCATCACTCGCTGACGTTACATCGAGCTCGTCTGATGGACTGTACAGAGAAACAAACTTGATGTATCCCTTTTCATGTTGCTTATATTGATTATCAACATTAGTGACTATGTGATAGCATTATAGATGTCTGTGGCTTTATTTTTTGGCATCAATAAACGCACGTAAAATGACAAGCCACTTAAGTCAGGATATTGGACTGGACACTTGAGCAGAGTCTGCTGAACGTCCTGCAGTCTGTAGCCAGCTGGCAGATTTTGTCCCACATTCTTGCTCCCCTGCTGCGCCGCCCAGCTTGGTGACCATGAATGTGTTAGCAACTACTGAGTCCTCTCACCACGTCCTTCAGGCTAATTTAGATTTATGTCCTTTTTAAAGACTTTGCCATTCCCTTCCTCTTAAGATGACATTTTTGTTTCTCTGCGTCATATAGTATATACATTAATTCATTTTTCAAACGTGGAATGCTTTGAGGAAACAAAAGAAAGATTAGGGGCAAGGGAAGGATAGATGGACAGAGAAAGAAGAAGATAAGCTTGTGTGACTTGTCTGGAACAGTGCGTCGCTGCTCTCCTCAAAGTTTGGCAGTAGTTCCTCTTTCCCTCCCTTGTTACTCTCCCTCCTTCTCTCCCACCTCACAGAAATGTCCAGCTTGATTTAATCAGGGAGGCAGAGGGGAAATCAAACTGGGCGTGGGACCAAAAGCCTCCATATGGGGACAGGCCTGGTCCTGCGACCTAATCGACCCCGGGGGCAGGCAACAAAGACATTCAGTGAGTTTGTGAAAGAGAGTCTGTTTATATTTGTGTAATGGTGTCTCTGTATGTGTATAAGTGTGACTTGAGGAGGGGAATGAGGCTGGCGGGGAGCAGGGAGGATGTTAATGTGTCCCTCAGGTGGCAGCAACAGCACAGTCACACACAGACTTGTGTTTGACATGAAGAAGGTGGGGAGAGTATTTCCTATCCCACTTCTCCCTCCTCCTCCTTTTCCTGCTGTGCGGTTCAGACGTTAGAGCCGGCATTAAATTCCTGTCGACAAGCTCCAGGTGGGGAATAGGCCACATTTCGCCGTCGCTGTGCCCCCAGGCCCTGCAGGAGAGTCCCTGCAGGAGAGTCCCTGCAGGAGAGTCCGTCTTTCCCAAACATGCTACACCTCTGTCTGCCTTTTGTTCCTCCAATTCTTTTTATCCCCACCCCCTCTCTCTTCTCCTTGTTCCCCTCCCTCGTGTTTTGTGACTGTTTACGCCAAAATGACGGTTCCTCCTCAGCTCGCCGGCTTGTGGTTGACCGAAACAAATAAATAAATCTACAAGGACACACATTCATTCACAAACAGTCTGTGCACACCCCACAACCACATAACAAGATGAGAGATGGAGAGAAAATGTAAGCTGTGGGAAGAGAAAGTAAATTAAAAACAAATCATGGCATGACTATGGAATGCAACTGGTGAACGGCGGAGACAACTAACTAAACAAAGGCCATGGGATTCTCTGGCCCCCTCATCTGTGTTAAACAATAATCAAGAATAGTCCAGATCTAACCCTGCTGCAAATACTTGAGAGGTGTGACTCATTCTGCTGAGTCTCACAGCAGTAAAGATGACATAGGATAAAGAGGACCAACACCTTGTCTTACTGAAAGCATGTTATTATAGTCTCAATATAACCCAGCCAAGGGCCCGTGTGTGTGTGTGTGTGTGTGTGTGTGTGTGTGTGTGTGTGTGTGTGTTTCAGTGTTCAGGAGAGGGACTTGGATGTGGAAAGACCCAGATTTATACGTTTTGCTCTTGGAATATCCCAGAGATATGTTGGAGGCGGCAGGGGGATTTTATAAAAGTCTTCTCCGGTTTCTCTAGTTCAGCATTTGTCGTAGTGAGGACATTACGTGGTGACAACAGGCATTAAAATACTCCCCCTCCCCGCCCCCGCCCCCCCCCTTTTCCCATTTACACACGTCTGTCTCTGTTTCCTACTCCCGCTCTTGCTTAATTCTTTTCCAGACTGCTATTTCTTCCTTGAAAACAGGGTTACAGCCAAGATTTAGTAAAGCTATAAACAAACGTAGATGCTCATAATCTATTTAAATGTAAAATGAAATAATGAATTCAGTTGGACTAAAATTACATTTAATGCAATAGGTGAACTGAACCGTGTGATTAATGGGAAACACTGGGACCACATACATACAGGTCACTGTATGTAATGTCTGTCCTGAAATTGTTCTTAGCCACATCCTGCTCCAACAAATAAGTCTTCCCCTCTCAGATATGTTGCTACTTCTACTATTGCAGTTAGGGCTTCATTTCAAAGGCTTTTTACTTGAAGCTAAATACTTATCTTATTCTAATGGTACTCCTGAGAACAGACCGCTTATCCTGATATGAATTGAAAATTCACTAAAGGAAGCAGCCATGGCATGAATGTGAAGCATTAAACATAAAACAGGCCCAATACTTGAGGATCCCGATGCAGAAATATTTACACTAAGTTCCAGTTTTATTATAAATATACGTATGAGCAAGGTTCATTCCTATTACGTGTTTGAGTCTGATAAAAGCTAGAGGGAAATACATAGCTTGTCAGGAGCATATTCCGATATGCGACTACTGTGTGTGCCTGTATGTGTGTGTGTTGTGTGCGCCTGTGTGCTCGCTGAAGACACTTCTGACATTCAGCCAGATTAAAACCCAAATCATGACTCTGGTTGCTGTTTCCACAGCACCATAAATAAAGCATTTAGGTCAGAGGAAATCATTAAGTGTTAATAATATTGTGCCAGTGCTCTCTTTGTGGATATGGATGTATAAAGTGAACTGGACTGTTTGGGTGGTTGACTAGATGTGAAACCGCATGAGTGTCCTTGAGACCAGTTAGTTCTTTAGTGTGTGTGTGTGTGTGTGTGTGTGTGTGTGTGTGTGTGTGTGTCTGGGCAAAAGCGTGCGTAAGTATGCACGTCTCCACCAGCTCTGGCAGGAACTTGGGAAACCACTGGGAGCTCCTCCAATAGTACCTAGTGTGGACTCATTTGTTGACTCAGTGATGGTTAGAGGGGCAAGTGTTGCCATCTCAACACCAGCACAGCCGAGTATGAGAGAGAGAGAGACACACCACACACACACACACACACACACACACACACACACACACACACACACACACACACACACACACACTGAGAAAACGACATCAAGTAGTGCTTTTAAGAGGCTACAGTGTATAGCCGGAGTGCAGTTCGCCTCCCCTTCATGATAATCCACAGTAGTTTCATACAATTTGAATGACAAACTACATTGGCGGCCAAAGGGCTAAAGGGGCACATTTGGTTTGGAGAGGAGAGAGACTGAGACCACTGCTACTGCAGCTCAGGTGCTGCGAAACTCTGGATGAAACCACATGCCTATTCTCCGATTCTGGGACTTTATTTTCCCTTACCTAAAATGGTCTGGGGGTGCAAAAGAAGCACCGATTCACAAATAGCTGGCTGTGTTATTTTTAATTTATTGGACAAAGCCTCAGCTGTGGAAGTCATCAGAGAGATTCTGATTCAAGCGTACTCTAATGCCGCCCGGACTTTGTATTAATAATTAAAACTCAACAGAACAATCAGATCACCAAACCAAACAACACTTAGGCCTCAGTAACAGTCAGCTGTCTGAGTCTCTCTCTTTCTTTTCAGTGGATGTCTACAGTGAGCAGGATGCCTAGAGGCGCAGCACTGAAAATGTAAAGGTTCAAGAGTATTAAGTATTATAAAATCCGAACAAAATGAGGTGGTGTTATTGCGTGGAATACTTATCTTCATTAACATTTTAGTAATTTCCAATTGGGTATTGCAAGCGATACACATTTGTGCATGTCTAGTAGTTACTGATGTTAATTTTAACCTCTCACATTTGTTTTGACTTATCATGCAGTAATGGGGACCACTGGGGAGCCTATTGTTTAACAGGAAGGGCAGATATAATTTCAGCGCACTGTGTTAAAACACAGGGAGTTGCATCTGGTGAATGGTCAATATCCTCAATCGATGCTGTTCAAATTTGGGATGCCATAGGGCCTGACAGCAATGAATTGTATTATTTTGGGCAGAGTGAAGAATGGATCGAGTGGGATTGTTATGTTGTGGGAATTTAAGCCCAATATTTATTTTCTCTACATACACATTTTAGAGTTTGGGGTACACGGCAGACAAATACTACAGGCACTTAAAACTTTAGCTCCTAAATTCTATAACAACTCCACATATGATTTAGAAACATACAATGCATTAAGGATTTTCTTTTGCTTTTATCACTGCATTGTATGGCAAAACTGCAGCACATGTTTAATAAGGCATTGTGATTAGATAATGATGAGCTACTTAATTTTTTCTCCATCTTCATGAAAAAGTGAAGCTCCTTAAAAAGGAAAATAAGACTGAAGCATTCCAATGTGCACTAAATTGGGAAAGAAGACAATTAGGCTGACTTGTGGCTGTCAGTCAACCCACTGTTGCAAGGTGTTCTATGAGGTGAAATCAAGCAGGCGAACTAGGGGAGAGGTGGTGTAGTGAGATGGAGAGGCCAGGCAGCCAGGGGGCTGCACTAGAGTAGCCGAGTGCTGGGGAGGGAAACACCATTGTACTGTTCGTTTGGAGACATTCTGTCAAAGCCGGTCCAGGCTGACACTCCGGATCACAGTTTGATAGACGGAAGAGTAGCTCTCACTGACTAGGTCCTATTAAGGTGGATGTTTTCAAAGTTTGGGCCTGGCGCTAGGGAAAAAATAGGAAGGACACAGAGGGGAAGTGGAGCCTGAGCGGAGCTGACATGCTTCAAGACCCTCTTCCCCAAACGCGCAGTTGGGGGTCAAATCGCTTTCCTTCCTTTGCCCAGTCTGGCTTGGTGTCCAACTTACTGAATGTCTAATAGAGAGAGAGAGAGAGAGAGAGAGAGAGAGAGAGAGAGCTGAAGATAGCCACACAATGCTTCACAAAAACACAGACACACACACAAATGCACGCACGCACACACACACACACACACAAACACACACACACACACAATCACATTGGAAATACACACTGATATCATTCACATACACACACCAAACTACAAAACATTCATGGACGCATGTTAACACATGCTCGCAAGCGTTCATGCAAGCATAGATGCTCACAGATGTGCATATCTGCATATGTAGTTTTGTATTCTATAGTGAGAAGACTGAGTTGTGTCCAGTAGGATTAGTGTACGTAGGTTTTCGTGCAAGACCGTTTGTACCCCACTGCATCCCCCCTCTCCTGGATCAATGCTCTCCCGCTGTCACAGTGCAGTGAACAAGCAGAGGCAGCCAAGAGAGGCCTGCTAGACCTACAGAGGCACACAAGCATTGAGAGGTAGTAGAGGGGGGTGGATGGTGGGGGCAACACTTGAATGTGTGTGTATGCGCACTGCTAGTCGTCAGAGAGGGGCGAAAGCAGACACACTGCACCTTGACCACCTATTATGAAGCTCTTTGCCGCGATGTCAAGTGAAAGCAAGTTAATTGGGTGAAGCTGTAGAGCATGTTAGGGCGGTGGTTGAGGGCTTGCCGGCTTGACAGTTGAGTGTCAGCGGGACCCAGTCAAGTGTGGCTGAGAGACAGAGCCCTGTCACCGGGCCTAAAGCAGGGCCGCTGGGGCTGTTAGGGAGAGAGACTGACCCCTCCCTACACACACGCCACACACACACACACACACACACACACACACACACACACACATGCGCGCACGCACAGGCGCAGCCACACACTCCACACAGTGACACGTACACTCAATTACACATCACATCACAAATTGCAGTAATAATAACTCTAAATATAATAACTAATACCTGATAATTAACTGACTGTATCAGGTATTACTCACCTGATAGAGTCAGGTGTGTAATAAATAAATAATATTTTTTTTTGTTAAGTTTAAAAACAACTCTTTGAAAGACGTTTGCCTTGTACTGTTCATCGTGCATGTGAAATACAAAATACATACGTCAGCATGTTTTTTGTTAAGTTGTTTAAAATCCCATTTACACGATTATTATAAAATAACAATAATCATATAAAAATAAATATTTTAATACCTCCAATAAAAATATTTTGGAGTTTTAAAAGAAAGTTCTGTATACCATTTGACATTCTTTATATTTCAGATGATTACGCCACGCAAATTGCAATTTTATGCAGCTAACTGATCAGTTTATATCATTGTCATAGTGGTTTTATGTTACAACATAACTGTCAAACACAAACTGTAATTCCAAAAACCTAAATGAATACTAATATCATGGACTGTATTGAACATTATCCACGTTTTCATTGGTTTCATTTCCTCTTTTTCCTAAATGTACTCACTAATTTAAAGGCAATGAGTTGGGGACCTGACAAGTTATTGACAAACCTAAGCAGAACTTAACGAAAGAGGCCCCAAATATTCACCATTAAGCGATTCCCCAGGGAGGGTTCTAGAGCAGCTTTGCAGATAGTGTCGGAGGGTTGTGGGATGGCCATTTATCTTCCTAAAGCTCACATTCAATCTCCATCATACTGTCAGATGGAAATGAAACCCTCTCTTTTGTATCATTCACACCCCCAGAAGTGCTACTTAGTGCCCCTTTCTCAGTATGACAAAAAGACCCTAATTAGAGAAGATTGAATGATAGATGAGAGGAAGATGGCCGTGGCCCAGAGATCACTGTGTTTTACACCATGTTATGTCTATGGCTATAATATTTGTGCTGAGCAGTGTGGGAATCAAGCATGGCAGCAGATCCCCTGCTATGGGTGTCTCAACATACTCAACGATCCATAATGTAGGCCTTATGAAACTGATGGGCCAGAACACAGTCTCTATTCTGAAAGGCACAAAGCATTTGACAAGGTTGTTAGGACTTTGTCTGGCCACAGTCACCGATTAGGCTAATTCTGTGGATTTGTTTGTATCAAGCAGTGCAGAAACATTAAGAGCTCTGCCTCCAAATTTAAATCGACATGCTTTGTGTCGGAGTGTTCCTGAATTTTCAATTGATTCAAAATGTAATATTTTTTTTTTAAATCAAAATTTAGGTAATTGACTTTAGGAGAAGGATGTTTGGGATATAACTTATCGAATTTAACCCTGCAGCCAGACACAAGCCCTTTAACACTGAATGAACCACCACTTGCCTTAGGCAGCTCTGGAATAATTATGTTAATTTGATTATCAAACTGCAGTACAATATTTACGAAGTAACACAGCTCACTGAGCTAGTTGCTAAATTTGAAAGGTAATCCTAAAAATATTCTTTGAAACAAAATAGTTGGATAAGCTTCATTGGAGAAATCCTCTAATTGGTCTTTAGCACTTTCTGAGTGTTTCATATAAACCGCTCGGTTATCCTTACAGTCTTAACCTCACGAGTATCACCTAAAACCTGAGCATCAGCTTAATGCAATCAGATACACTTTTAAAATCTAATTCCTTAAACATTTCTACCATTGTCTAAATGTTCACCCCCTGTCTAATTCTACTTCATGACTCCCTGCACCTCTACTAACAGCTTTGTAAACTGCTTAAAGGACCATTATGTCTCCTTACTTCCTCTGTCATAATGGGTTAAATGTGCTAGAAGCAGTCAAGTCCAGCCGTTAAGTTAGAAGGCCATAAGCGGTCAAGAACCTCTGTGATCTATTCATCTTTTATAATCCAGATATTAATAGAAAAAATCATTTCAGTATGCAGAATATCTATTTATACTGTGCATTGAATATTTTAGTCCCCACCAAACAGTATTCACAGTAGATAATTATGTTGGATGAGGCATTGACATTGCATGATAAAGCTCAATATTAGTGATAATTATCACATTAAACTAGATATTTTATAGGGTTATTCTAACTTCAACAGTTGGCCTTGTTGCTCAGTTACTTATTTGATTTCATTGTGTTGCTACTAATGACATACTGGATCACTCCTTGTCTTTGGGTGATTTAACAAATTGTGGCATCATAAAAATCAATCTGCTCTAAATGTAGTAAAACCGAAGCTATCACTGAAACTCAAGGTTGCACATAATGTGATTAACCGATATATGCTGTATAACAAACAATTAAAAAGTATGGTGCCCAACATTTATTTTAATATATTAATGTTGTTCTTACAGGACAATCCATAGCTAGATTACTGTGCCATGGTATTTCACTAATTACAAAACAATTTAAACATGTCAATGAATTTTATTATACAGAAGCTGTGATGTCACAAGAGACCACTTTTCTCTTTTTCCCAATCTATTGTAATTAAAAAAAAAAAGAAGATAAGTTTGGGGTCTAATTTTTAAAAGTTCCTAACAACGAAAAAAAAGGGTGAGAAAATCAATAAGCCATTTTAGTCTCTATCTATCAAAGCGGATTCCTTCTTGTCTGTTTTAAAGTGGGGATGTGGCACTTTAATAGGATAGCGCGAGGCTGTTTGAAATGTATGCCAATGATTCCTGTCATTTCATGGCAGCCCGGCCATGGTTCACTGAGCGCCCACTTCTCCCCTGTCAGCTCGACTGAAGACAAGCATTTAGTTGCAAACTTTGAGCAGGTTGCGCAAACCAGAAATGATGTGACTGCTACTTCCAATCCCCATCCTTCTCTTTCATGCTGTAATGCCACTGGCGGTCAAAGAAAGGGGAGAGGCGTGTGCTCTCCCTCATTTAACTGAAGAACATGCTGATTTAGTAAAAACCTTAAAGGTGAATAGACTAGAGGGGGTCCAAGTGACAAGAAAAGAGAGGATGCGTAGGAGAGGAGAGGGTGAAAGTACGAGAGGTAAAAGGAGGCAGAAGCTTAGTGCAGAGGAAGTCAAAGGTTATCAGTTGACCTTTTGTGCCATGTCTAGTTCCCAGGACACATGCTTTGTTGAGTTTGTTGTCATCATATTAATTAAAACAAACACTTAATTTAGGCTTGTTTACTCTTTCATCTCATGCTGTTATACCCAGAGAACACAGGACTACAGATTTCTTATGCATGGCCAGCATCGTTTTCCAGATATTGTTATAATGTCCCAGCCACACTTAAAAAAAAAATACTGTGTCTTAACACTGGGCCAGTAAGTCAGTATCAAGTAGCCCTGCTGGCTAGCTGACAGTTTGGTTGCGTCGAGGCCACGGCCTCAGCCCTGTATTTTCTGCCTTGTAGCACACCAAAGTAAAATCGCTTGTCAAGCCGAGGTGTCTGTGAGCTGACAAGATGCCCCAGTGACATTTCAGCTCGAAAGAGCAAGTGTCTTGCAACCGAGTGGTCAAATATCAGAGAATAGGTCAAGCAGGGCGGAGCTGAGTGCTATCCGGAAGGCCAGTCTCTACCAAACGCCAAACGCCCCCTTGACTTTGACAAGTGGGACTGCTGGGGGGTCAGTGAGCGCAGCGAAGGGGCGGCTGTGCGACGGAACAAAGTGATGTTCTGTTGGGCATGGCCAGACAGTGTGCACCTTATTGGCTTCAAAAGGGAAAAGACATTGACATTGATTAATCTTCTTAACCCTCTTGAACATGAAGAGGGTGTTGGGGAGCTTAGAGTGGTGGGGGTTTGGCAGCCCCATAAGATGGGCCACTCCAGTGGTTTGTACGGAGCATGGCCCCCTGAAATGTACTCTGACATTCATTAGAATATCTTTGACACCTATCATGGGGGAGCCGGCAAGGCTAGAGGAGGAGAGCACGGTCTCCAGTGATCTCAGTCACCCCCAAAACCTTTTACATTCTTACATATGAGTGAAATCACTCTGAGCTAAACTATGGAAGTTAATCAAAAGAGGACATGCAGCCACATGTTGGTATAGCACACGCATTTTGGTTTATTTAACTGGGACATTTATTGGAACGCAAACTTCCAAGGAGTCTGGTGAATGTGACGGGTGACGGGTAAATTTCATCCAGTCTTTGGGACAGTCTCCAATTGGACTTTTCAATCCATGCACACTGATGCATCGAGTTGTGAATGAAGCAAAGAAGCACCTGAACATAGTGCATGTATTTGCATATACAGTAAGGTGTCAATTCCAACGGCCAGTTATAAATACATAAAAGCCTCTACCTTTAGCTTATGCCTTTGTGTTTTTCTGCTGTTTTTCTGTTTTTGTTGAATTTTAATGGGAACAGAAAAGAGAGGAGGAGAGAGAGAGATAGAGAAAGAGAGAGCATGTGTCAAAGTCTTGACAGCCATCAAGGCAATACGGTGGTGCTGACATAAATATTTAACACTGAGGGGCAACCTACAGCATGTCATGTCACGGCCGTGATTAGGGTGAATGGTGACCCCCTCTCATATAACATGGTTTCATGTTGGAGAGTGGCGGGAGGGCATGTGTCAGCGCTTCATAGGCTCCCTATCAGAGGGCGGACGATGCTCCCTTTAACCCTCATTTCCATAAAGCCATTCCTTTGGAACCATGTTCCCCATAGGTCTCGACTCCCTACCTTCTTATTCTTCATCTCCAGGTGGCGCAGAATACTATCAGAACTAGCTGCCTCTGAGACTACAAGATCAGGCCGGTTGGAAGTGTGTTTATGTGTATGTATGCGTGTCTATTTGACATCAGCCCTCTTAAGGGCCTGATAGTGTAGGTCCATGGAGAAGAGCTGTTTATCATGCAGCCAACATCATTTGGTTGTTTCTAATCGATTGGTTCAAAAATGTTTTTCCAATGTTATGTCATTGTTTGCAGGCCGTCAAGGGTGAGCCCCCTGTGAATAATTCCAACCTTAATTGGAAAGAAATCCATACGTGGAACTTCACTTGCACACAGGATCACAGTACCTTGAAGAAACAATTACAAAGCATAGAGAGGTAATCAATGGCTAAGCCTCGGCATTAAATGTCACCAGATGAAACTGATATGGCCCTGTAGTATTAGCATTTATTAAAAGAAATGTTGTCAAAGTATAAAGGAAATAAAGTACAAATAAATATCACACAAAAGGCAATGAGGAGTGGCATATTGTATATTAGCTATGTGTGTATATATATATATATATATATATATATATATATGTGTGTGTGTGTGTGTGTACATTAAACCTTACTTGTAGTGTGCAGAACCTCTGTTAATGAATCATCAATTCACTTGAGCAGCTGGTGTCTTATAGCACTTTTTTTCTTTTTTGTCTTCTAATCATCCATTTTAAACATTGGTATGATAATGAACCGTCTGACTTAATAATTCAATAATAATCTCTAAACACACCTTAAACTTGATAGATATATGAGGAGAAGTAGAGCGAGTGAGAGTAATGCACTTGCTTTTTTCTGAATCCTTTCAATGCAACAGGCCACAGCTGCATAATGTTAGAATTTATTCAAGGTTTATTGGGGTCAGGCCTCCCTACTGTAAGTCAACACGTTCATCACACTAATACGTTAACCTCCACTATTGATTTGTTGAACTGGTTGCCCCAGAAGAAAATGGATAATGCTAAAAAAATACAGAAAATAAAAAAAATGTTTTAGTTACTAATTATGAAAGGATCTGAGAACCATCAGATTAAAGGATGAGGCAACTTTTGTTGCTCAAATAAAGAAAGTTTCTTTCTCAGTCTACCTTCATCATCATACTGAGGCATATTCTTCCATAGAAACGGTGCCTGTGTTAAAGGAACACACCGACTAATTGGGACTTCAGCTTATTCACCGTATCCTCCAGAGTTAGATAAGTCCATTCATACCCTTCTTAGGGGTGGGATCGGGAGGAATTTTTCTGTCAGAGCCCGGCCTGCGTCCGACAGAACCGTGACCAAACACCGTCATGGCCCGGCCCGACACCGTTAAAATCTAATTTTTTTCTCATACTAATGACACATGTAGGCTACGTTTGTTTGTGTGGAAAGCCCGCTTTTATTAAGCAACTGTAAGGCACTCAGAAATGTCAACAGATGAGCGCATCAGCACAATGAGCGCGCACATGGGGCAACAAGCGCATGTTAACACAGGCGCACACAAGAGGCCCAATCATATAATTGAAATAAAATTAACATATGCCTAGACAGCTATGTGGAAATACTTCCACCCAGTAGACTTTCCTTCATTTTCGGTGGTTTTAAAATCTCCTGAGGCCAACTTCTTTTTAACATCTTCCATCGTTGCGCTCTGAGCGCTCAATGCGCTGCGGCATGCAGTCTGCTTGATATGCACGTGTTTGGTTATCAATTAAAGCTATAAACACATTTCCGCAATTCTGCACACAGAAAGACGGATGTTAGGTTAATTTTAAATTTATTTTAATCACAAAAACGAAACTTTGCATCAAGTGAAACAGGCCCATTACATAATAAGCTTTAGGCTACCGCGCTGATGTGACCGTCCAAGCCCAGCCCGAACCCGTCCATCATTTCTAAATATTTGTCCGAACCCGGCCCAGCCCGTCGGGTACCGTTGGGACCCGTCGGGCTCGGGTCGGGTATCCCAGCCTTAACCCTTCTCATCTCCGTGCGTGTCGTAACTCTGATTGGCGCACCCACAGCTAGCCTTGCTTAGCACAGATCCTGGAGGTAACCGGCTCCAACTAGCCTACTGCTCCTAATAAGTGACAAAATCACACCAACATGTTCCTGTGTTGTGATTTGTATAGTCACAGCGTGTACAAATAACAAGGTCACATGATAACGCAGCCATCTTCTAACATATTGTCTACATATTGGATTCTCAGAAAGGCGAAGCACTGCTACTTGGGCGGGGTGATTAGCGCAACACCTGAAAAGCACCGTTGCTCCTCACCACGGTGCTTCTCGTGTAATGCGAGCAAATCACTCCGCCCAAGTAGCAGAAGTAGCAGTGCTTCGCCTTTCTGAGAATATAGTTCCCAGTTTGTATATGGTTACAAGATGGCTGTGTCTCATGTGACCTTGTTATTTGTACACGCTGTGACTATACAAATCACAACACAGGAACATGTTGGTGTGATTTTGTCACTTATTGGGAGCAGTAGGCTAGTTGGAGCCGGTTACCTCCAGGATCTGTGCTAAACTAGGCTAGCGGTGGGTGCACCAGACAGAGTTACGCACGGAGATGAGAAGGGTATGTATGGACTTGTCTAACTCTGGGGGATACGGTGAATAAGCTAAAGTCCCAATAAGTCGGCGTGTTCCTTTACAGAGAATACAAAACTGCCAACAAAAAAAAAGTTACCTCTAACTAGGCAAAAGCCTTGTGATTTGATGACAATAAAACATGTTTGTCTCAGCCACAAAAGTAGGAGAGAAGCACTTGACACATAATAATAATTTACCTTCAGCACTTGGGAGTTTACTCCTTTTCCAGTAGGCTGAGCTGATAGCTCTTCCGGTAGATGACATATTACACCAGTCTTGTGGTCATGCCCAGGCTCCATCTCTCCAGTTCTTTGTTCAGTCACAAATCATTCTGTGGGCTCCCTTAAGTGCATCCGTGTTTGTTAAGTGCCCAGACCATAGACCGTGGTGTTAATCCAATTTGCCCTTAACATTTTTTCGAGCAGTTGCCATGTGGTTGGGTGGTTAAAGGAGGATAGTGACACACCTGGGAGAAAATGAAATAACTCTCCCAAGGTACAGGGAAGGGATGAACTTGAAACAAACAACACGAGAGGGGATGAAGATGGGCTGTGAGTGCTGTTACTTGTCCCTGTAGTCATTTACACTCACATACACCCACATATACACGCACGCACACACACACACACACACACACACACACACACACACACATGCACATCGTCACATATAGTGAGAGACAAAAGTCTCTGATTAAATTTTAATAGGAAGCCTTTTTAGGCCAGCCCTATTGTCTTTCCCATTAAAGTCTCGGGGATACTGGTATCTCTCTAGTGAGCGGTGACAATAGAAGGCCCTCATATACTTTCCTCCCCTCCTCTCTGGCAGGGAGACGGAAGTGGGATGTTATTATTATTTCATGCCTCAGAAGAGTCCAGCGCTCACTTTAGGGCTTGGTCACAGCAGTGGAGCATCCTGCTCGGGGAATGCTCTGAGAGGTGCTCTGAGTGCACATACAATTGTTCACTTCAGGTTGTGTGCCATTTTCTTACATGCCCCCTGAGCGGAAAAGAAGCGTTGTTATTTCAGCCTTGTTTCGCATGGTAAGACAAGAACAGCGTTTAGTGCTCCCGAGGAGGTTAAAGGTGACAGCCAGGCAGAGTAATGGACAAGCAGACTGTAAAAGCACCACCCACAATAAGTAAAACAAAATGAAAGTCTAAATTACAGCAGTGATATGTAAGAGGGTGCAAGGGACTTCACAGAAACAGGTGAAGCAGTGTTCCTTAGGATTCCTTGGTCCCGCTACACATAACGACCTCCAGTTTCTGATAGGTGAATAAATCTAATCACTAGCCAATCGTGTTTTGTCCGAGGTTCACGCAGCCACTAACAAAATAGACTCAAAGCAAGATACTGTCAGTAAAGGTCTGAGTAATACATTAATGACTGGAAATGATGACAATAGAAGCCATGAAGGAAGACTCCTATGCAAATAACAAAAAGGTACTTATTTACTTATTATCTGCAGGTAATTCAAGCTTGTCCTGTCCTCAGCACATCCTTCTGATCTGGTCAAGAGTAAGCATTACTACTTTGTCATCAAAGAGGCCCTGCATTGTCCATGTTATCACTTTTTCATGGGGAGGTTGGCACAATTCAGAGAATCCTGCAGGCTCAATCTCTCCCAAGTATATGTCAGTAGGATGCCAGTATTGGATGCTGCAGACCAATGTACCCAAATATGGGTCTTATCTTAAATTTCAATGGAGTCCTGTCTTTGTCCAGAGGGCCTTTAGCTTCCAGAAGGCTGCCCAGACTAGAGCAGTCCATCTGTTAAAGTCGAACTGTCGAACCCATGGTTGAAACCAGTTTGCAGTAGTCAGTGACCGGTTTCCTTTAGTAAGAAACCAGTTTCTCAGACGTTCTGTGTTGCGATCTCTACAGTCCTACGGTGCATTAAATGTTTTCATCGAAGCCTTACATACAACCATTGTGTCAGTAAAAGTTTGCAATGTGTCTTAATTTTGTTCCTCAAAGGACTTGGCTACTGCAACAAATACTTTTATTTTTATTTTTAAATGTAGGTATTAGACAAATATAGCATCAACTAATTCTGAATTAGGAAAAGGGACACCTGTTTTCATTCAGAACGTCCTTAATTCCTCTTGGAATTACATCTGATTACTTGGGACGCTATGGGTATTCTGTTCATTAGACCACCCTTATTTTATTTTTTTTCTAAAGATTATTTTTTGGGCATTTTTAGGCCTTTATTGACAGGACAGCTGAAGAAATGAAAGGGAAGAAAGAGGGGGAATGACATGCAGCAAAGGGCCGCAGGTCGGAGTCGAACCCGGGCAAAGTAAACAGAAGAGTAAACCTCTATATATGGGCGCCCGCTCTACCAACTGAGCTATCCGGGCGCCCCTTAGACCACCCTTATAATTGTATTCCTGAAATATGTGGACGCTATGAAAGAAAAAGGCATCGTAATGTGTAACTGATGGTGTAAAATTTTATTTTTTAGAGTGACTGTACGACAGAGCAACTATTAGGGGTAATGGCTTCTAGTAGATGGCAGTTGATATCATTATAGCTCCACTGTCATGTTAAAGTTTGCAGACATGCAGACTTTGGCTTTCTTCAAATGTACATTCATCCAGATGTAGAAAGATGACTCGTTAGACCAGATTCCCAGGCTTTATTCACCCTGTCTTTTAAATCAGCACAGCTAAAAGAAATAGTGCTTTGGGAATGTTGAACACACTAAAAAAAATCAGTCTATCAGGAGGGAAACCGCAGCTACGGCGTTTATATTCACAGAGAAAGTGACAGAATGGCAGCGTTCAGACTCTCAGCCACAGACTGCTCTGATTCTCATCAGTAAGGCATTTAAAGTATTCATTTGAAGTACTCTCGTTTTATAATATAGATACAGTAGAAAGGATGATCTCTCTCATGTTTAATTGCAGAGAGTCAATATACATCATTGCCTGAAATCAGATGTACCCAACCATCAGTGTGAATGTAGAATTCTAAATTTATGTATGTATTCCTCTCTTACAACCTTTCAGCAGCCGTTGTTTAGGGAGTTGGAATTGTTAGGTGTGAATTCTGAAGACATCTGAGGGTATAATTAATGAAAAATAGACTAGCTGTGACCTTTGAGCCAAGTGATTGACACCGATAGACAGTTACAATCTTTTAACCTTCAGAAATGTCAAGATAAACCTAAACTCTGTGGCTGGGCCCGCTGACACCTGTCCTCCCTCCTTTCCCAGGCTGCATGCCACAGTATGAGTCTCCTTATGTTTACTATCACCATATTGATTTGTTTGCGAAGAGGCTGTGGTACCCATTAAATATTCACCGCTTGTTTTTTCCCTTTCACCATCACTTTATTCTTAAAAGCAATTTGTCTCCATGACTCTTTATAAGTCATGTTCTGCTTACAAGTTGTAGAAACATGAAGGCAAATCCTTTCCACCATTAATTTTTAAATCTCTATTCTTTTGAATCTCTAAATCCCTTTATCTCCTTTGGCAGTTAGCTCATTTTGTCTGGAGCAGTGCTTCAAATAATAATGTGAAAAGAGCCCCCTCACACTTACAGTTCTGATAACTATTGCTGTCTGTGCTGTTACTCTGTACTCTGAGGTAGTTCATAGGAGGGACTATCCCGTCCACCCTTGTAATTGATTCATAGGATCACGCTATGATTTTTCCACAGTGAAAATATCAAAGCCTGAAGATATCACAGCCAGAGTCAACTTCATCCACACTTCTATCAACCAACTCAAAGTTTCCTCATATTTATTTCAGAGGGCGGCAAAACTTTTCTCTTTTTCTGCTTGTTGTTTGTTGTTTTGTTTCAGCAGAACATTGTTTAAAACAGTGGAAAAGTAGCTGAGGCAGATTAAAGTGCTCTTTTTTTTTTTTTGACTTTTTTTTTCTTTCTCATTCTTAATTCCGATGTTCCCAGGAGAGCAGAGACTGAAGTCTTTTGCTGCCGTCAGAGTGATTAGGTGTGGCTGCGGAGGCCAGCTTCCTACCCCCATCTTCCGAAGGTCCTAATTTTATGTGAGTAGCTGAAAGGATGTGTTTGCGTTTATTTGCGCCTTTTTATGTCGAAAAACTTCAAAGGCGCCCCTCTCCTCTTCACCTATCATCAGTGACAGATAGCGCACCCTGGGAGAGAGAGGGAATCACTATCTTTCCTTATTCATTTGCTCTCCAGCTGAAGATGAAATACACCACACATACACTTCACCCCCTTCCCCAAAAAATAAAGGAGTATGGAAGTGATATTAGGAGAGCTGTAGGTGAGAAGCGTCCGTTAATATGTTAATGTAATCCTCCTGTTAGGTGTCTCCAATCCCCTGAAGATGGGCAGTAATCAGTTTGTTCCTGTCTGCTGGCTTTCTGGGAGGGAAAGGCGGCACTAATCAGAAGTGGCGTAGCACTCGCAGATGCCAGGCAAAGGGGAGGGGAGCAAGATGACACCTCACGGATTTATTACCTCCCCATCTCCATCCTGAGCTGGGCGAATCCTGCATAAAATGGGCAAAATAAATTAAGCTAACCTCCGTGTTAACCAAACATGGCAAAAACAAGCCTGGAAATCCTGAATCATGAGAGACCTCTTGAGTTTTGCCTTTGTACTGAAACTGTTTGTATTTGCATGTATGAATTAATATCCTCAATTCATTGTTACCATTTCTTTTATCATTTAGATTTTCTCTACTGTGCCTCCAAGATCAAAATGTGATTCATTTTAAGTTAATGGTACAGTAAATTACACTCGAACTATGTGCTTAATATATCGGCTGCAATTAATGACTATTTTTCATCCTTGATTAATCCGCAGATAAAAAAAAAAGAAGCTGTATCCATACTAACATACTGACCTAATAATACTATTATACTGTTAATACACAGCTTAAAGTTACATGGCAAGAATACAATTGTATATAAAACTAGATTGGGATTCTGAAAAAGGCTAAACATTTTAAAAATTTTCATTAAAAAAAAAAATTCCTTCTTTTGTTCTATGGTTTATGTTTAGTTTGCATTATCTAAAATGGTATAACCCCACTTTGTAGTCTGGTTGTTAGGCCATGCCCTAATAAGTTTTGCAATTGAGCATCACATTAAGGCTTTGACCTTTCGATGTAACTAAACTGGCCTTTTCACCCACAGACATTCACCTTTGGCCTCTGTCATTCTCAATACTCCGTGCACAGGTTATGAGTTTAGTATTGATTATATCTCGTCTTAAAGATGTTCAGGTATTGAGCCCTTTTCAGTTTGTGGTGGATTGAATGGGAGACTACATATTCAATGAATTATCTGTGGAATATGTTTTCGACCTGGCAAGTGTTTCATAATACAGGTGCATTAGGTCCATGATAGATTCAAATGTGTGACTTGAGACTTATCTATTTATCAACCTTCAGCCATTCATTTTACTTAACAGTCGACAGATATAGAGCTAATGATACTGTTTTTTTTTTTTTTATCGAAAACAATGTGAAACTTCATGAATTGAAAGTTACTTTTTTTCCCTGAAGTGGTGGTTGTTTCTTTCTTTATCTGTCCATCTCTTGGTCAATGTGTCGGTCTCACTTTTTCTATTTCTGCGGTTAGGCAGTGAGCAGTTGAGTCGTGTGTGTGTGTGTGTGTGTGTGTGTGTGTGTGTGTGTGTGTGTGTGTGTGTGTGTGTGTGTGTCTGTGTGTCTGTGTCTGTGTCTGTGTCTGTGCGTGTACACACAGTGCGTGGCAGGACAGGGCGGTAAAGGTCAGTGCGATGAGTTCAGGAATGACAGGAAACAATGAACCTTCCTAGGTCCAGTAAATTAACCCATGTCACAGGCTGCTCATTCCTACTGATCAATACTGAACACTTTGCTTTCAGAAAATGAGGGTCATCCTCTCTGGGCCCCAGCCTCCCGGGGGACAGACAGGAACGCTGATAAAACAATCACCATAAAGAGGTTCCAGACTTGCAGCTAAAGAGTGAGTGCTGGAGGCTCCTTCAGTGTCAGCGTGTGTGCTAAGAGCCACTTGCTCTCCTCCAACCCCCACTAGCACTGCTGCTAGCTCCGCTCTGACAGGGGAACGGTCGATAAAGTGGATTTGAGATATAAATGTTTCCCAGAGCCCTCTCCATCACTTGGAGGCACCTGGAGGCCAGGGCACAGTGACACAAAGGGAGGCTATATTCTACCATCTCTGTCACCCCCACAGAGCAGCCTGTTTAGAAAGTTAGTCCCAGACTGTTGCGTGTACTGTGCTACAAGTACACCGCGTAATCTCTGACAGCTGTGGTACTTACTTTTATCTCTCTGAATTTCCTGAAGTAATTGAACAGCTAAAACAGTCCTTTGAGAGTAATATGCTTGGGAGCCACAGGAGTTAGATAAAATGTCTTGAAAACTGAAAAAGTGTACACAGCATCCCAAGTGGGGGAATTTTGGTCAGTCTGTTGGTTTAACATTCCAGAATAAAATGTGCAGATGGATTATGTAAGGGCTGCGCGTCGGACGGTTCACGCCTCGCCGTCGTCCATTAATACCTGACAATGGACACCTCGAAGGGCATTAACCCGCTTATACCATGGTCACTTGCCAAATAACATACTTTTAAAACATTAGTTCATATTTTAATTAGTTTTACAATCGAAATCTAAAGTTTATCCAAACAATAACTCCGTTTCCCTGGTTACGCCTGACGGTTTGACTAATACCTGGAACAATCATTCCCATCCATCAGGTTCTTATGCAATGCAAACGTTGTTCTCTCCACCAGGAATTAGGAAGAAGATTTAGACTTAGATACGACTTGCCTCCCTTAGCAACCGGAGATATTTATATAGTCCGCTCAGCTGATAGAACCCTTCAGTTTAGCTACGAGCCAGAAAGCTAACGCTATGCTAGCAAGATCCAAAGTCAATAACATTGTGTACAGTTGGCAATCAGTCAAAAAATAATTTGACAGTATGTTGAACAACAAGACAAGCTAGCTATCCAGCCATGCCATGTCCCCAAAACAATATAAATACTTTTACGAAGAATTTGATCCGCGATGTGTAACGTTACCGTCGGCTGCAGCGGCGCAGCCTGAAGCAGCGAGCTGAACAGTGAACGGGATGTGAGATAACGTTATTCGCTGTGAAACTGAGTCAGTCCAGAGGACCAGTAGAACTTACTTTTTGCAGCCTGTGTGTTTTAGCGCCATCCTGTGGTGTTCAGAGGACGATTTGGAAATAATAAATCCACATTTACTTTTTGAGTTAATGTAGCGCATTCATTTCACCCAACTCCTTTAGTAGGTGTCCTATATCACTTTGTAATGGACACCCTGCAGCCAATCAGAATTGAGTATTCACCCAGACCATGGTATAACACTTTTTAATGGACACCCTGCAGCCAATCAGAATCGAGTATTCACCCAGACCATGGTATAACATGAAATATGGTACAGACATTCATGGTCTGCAGATGATGAATCCTTATCATTTTGCTGATCATTGACTTTTCATCTAGCGCCACTGGCAAGTAAAAATCTTTATCTTTTAAACACTCAGGATACCTTTAAAACAAATGATGTAGTTTTAGTCAAAGTCAGCTGAAAGATCAAAGATCAAGTTAAGATCATTGCCAATATAGCAAGTGGACATGCCAACCTTTACCCTCCAGATTCATGATTTTGTGGTGTAAATGTATGGATTGGCTGCAAGAGCAGCAATTGTACAGTAAATGCCAAAGCTAAGAGTTTATTGTATTCTCAATATAATATTGTAGGGACAGTTTGTGTGCCCTATCCAAAGGCTCTACAGGTAAGGACTAGGCAGACTGTTCATATCATGCACACATCAGGATTGTTACCCCCAGCAGTATGGGCTAGTGTAATCAGGAATTCTGTTGGACTGAAGTGAACACACACCACCGCTATGCCAGTGAACGTTTAGAGCTGATCTTGACAGACGGAACCGAAGATGTACACTGTACAGGGGATAACCCCCTTTGATTTAGATAACAACAAGGTCATTCTACTAGAAGAAAGGATATAAGAAAGCAACATTTTTTGTTTTCTGGTGTGTAATAAGCATTGTAGCCTCAGGGACTGTAGCATGGCTAGTCTTTTAGTCTTGTTTTTTTTTTATTAATGTAATATCTTGCTCCTCCTTTTTTTCATGTGTGTTGCTTGGGGTTGACATCGCAACTGTAAACTTTAATCATTTTTCCCTAATCTAGTAGCCTGGTATTGATAGTATTTTCTGCTGTTATTTCCACTGCTGTTGTCCTCTCTTCGCCCACCCCCCCCCCACACACACACACACACACACACACACACACACACACACACACACACACACACACACACACACACACACACACACACAAATGTGTAGAGACTAGACACACATACACTCAGCCACCGATGCCTCCTGACCTCAGCTTGTGGTCGCTGCTGGCTGCCCAGAGCATATTAAAGGCTTAGATAAAGGGAGCTGGAAACTGGTTGGGGCTGGCCCATCGGCCCAGAGAAAGTGCTTGGAGCAGCAGATGCAGTGGCGGCTCAGGGAGCCTTTTTTCCATTAGGAGTCATTTCCAGGTCCACCCTCAGCCGGTGACAAAGTGGTCTCCGCGTCTTCATTTTCTGCTGATCCCGTGTGAGCCAGAGGGAGGGAGGGACTGTCATCAGTTACTACTGCTGCCGCCGCCCTCTAATTGCAGCCAACTGTCGATGCGTGCATTTGGACCTTTTTCAGGCCTACATTATTTATTGGGAGAAAAATATTGTATTGATTTTAGATGGCACGGTGAGGTATAAGTGATGTTGCTAAAGAGCTGACAAGACACTCTATACACTTTCATAACAGTGTCATACACATTACTTTGCTCACATAAAATTAACACGTTTGAATTTAATGTAGAACAGAATATGTCTGCATTGCAGGGAATCACAAATGTGAATCTTCAGTACTGCTGCCAGATTTCACTTCACCTTCTCTAGTCTTCACTGCATGGCTGTGACGTCTACATAAAAGCAGAAAAGCTACTGTATATGTTTTGTCTATTGTCATCATTTTCTGCACATAGAAGAAAGCAAGAGAAAATTGACAGTATTTCTGGAAAAGCCAGTTTTCTAAATTAGAGGTAAATACCAATGACAGCCCAGTGAGTGAGTGATGCATGTCTCGGCGAGGGAAGTCCACAAGTCAATCATTATTTATCAAAACTATGCCCCTGATGTGGTTAAACTCTCATCCAACTGCCTGAAATGTATTTTGTTTCTACACTCACTAACCCAAACAAATGACCATTTAGTCTCCCTCCCCCACCTCCCCCTCCCCCAAGCACAATGAGTGGATTCAAACTTTTGGGCCATTTTTGCTACAGCCACACTAATTAATATATTACACAAACTTTTATTTCATCTTGCTACGTGGGGCATATATCAGTTACCTCTGCTCAGCAGTCTAACAGTGTGCTTTGTTTTACATTAGATTGGCTGTATAAACACAAGGTATTCTAACTATATGTGCTGTAGTGGTCTCACCACCTTATCATAAACCTGGCTGCCATTTTTATATTTTCTGAACTCCTCCGCTTTGCACCTTACCCTCTATGCGAGTGTGAATTTTCTTGTTTTTCAGTGTAACCGACTTGCCATAACATCTAATTCCCTCCAGTTGGGTCACATTATAAAAATGTGTTCATGATCCCTTTCCAATGTAGTGACCTCATTACCTGTAAAGACTCCTAGTAGATGTGTGAGCACATTCAAGTTGTTTAGTGGTGTAGGGGCAAAAAGGTACAAGGCCTTATTTTTTTGGCACCAGCTGTGGGCACTCCAGGCGTTCCAAAAACAATGCAAACAGCAGGAATGCTGCTCTGCGTATGGAGGATCGGTCCGAGGTCCATAATGAAACACATACTGTATATGTGGGGAGTGACACGTATAATCCAGCTCTAATCTTTTCAGGCGTTTTAACAAGGCTGACAAGTCACATAAAATCAAAGGAACCTCACTATAAAACTTTGCATATAATAGTTAGCACAGCTTTGTTAAATAAAAAAAGAAGAAAAGAAATCACATTGTTACTGAAAACACAACTGTTTGCCAAACTACCACTTTCTTTTGTTTTATAATAGTTTTCCAATAAAACAAGGCCGGCTTTCACAGGCGAGGGAGGGCAAGGGCTTTGTAAACTACTTTCTCCCTCCCTTTCCCTCTTTCAATAAAGAGCCTGTGCCTAGCATACCTGCAATGTTTGATTCCATGTAATTGAAACAAGGCGAGAGTGGGTCCATGCCAGCACATGGCCTCACCATTTAAGGTAATGTTTGCGCTGCTAAAGCGGCTAATGAATCCAAGTCTTGGGAGCTGGCACAGTGACTCCCCTCACCAGGGCCTGAAAGCGCCTCAGGATGCTGTCCCCTTCCCTTCCACACAGCTGTGAAAAGTTTAAAAAGCCCGACCCCATAACATGAAACGGTGAGGGCGAACACAACTACAATTAAAAAGGGGGGGAAATATATTGCTTTGGCATCCTGAGGTCATTATCCGCAGTTTATTGCTATTTGTACAGTGCTTTTATTTTGCTTTATATGAGAAGAATTGGCCTTTAATTGCAGCGTTTGCTTGTTTTTCCTTGCAGTGTTTTTAATTTCTGACTGCTTGTATGCGTCAGGGGGAAAAGCCTGTGTACCTTCAATGACCCCATGAGTTTCCCCAACAGAATGATGTGTCCTATCTCAAACCCTCTGCCCCTGGGATTCTCCACTAAGCTCACTATAAAGGGAGTAATGAGGTTCTTCAAAATGTTACACTCATAATTGGTACTAATTTCATTGAGGGAGAGAATGGTAGTCTAAATGTATTCTGACTTGCTGATCCTTAAAGAGAAAGGCAAGTGTCTTTTTTTCTTGGAGTATGACACACATTGTTTATTCCACAGTTAAGTGCAGCAGGCAGGGTGAATTCTAAGTTGACGTGATACAGATCTCAGAAATAAGAACAGTTCAGGTCCAAGGGTCAGACCAGAATATTAAAATTTTCCGTGTTGTTTTTTTTTGTAGGAATCTATGGAGAATAATTGGAATTCCACACATTGCTTTAATGTTTTTACATCCAAGAGCACCAGTGCTAGCCTGACAGGCCAGACCGACATCAAGATGTTGGATCTGGGAACTCACCATTGACAGGGCTCAATCCGAGGGGCGGGATAAACGGTTGTCTTTCAAATTCCCTCTGCACGCAATAGGATAGCGCTACAACCAGGCAGAGCAACAAAGAAGGTAGCAGAGCTAGTTAGATTATACTTTTGCCGTATCCGGTCGGCAAAACTCCGAACACATCTTCCTTTTTTAAGAATGTTTTCAGTGCCGTTGTTTTCTCGAAGAAAAGCTTAACTCCAAGTCTTCCAGAAGACCGCTGTTCCCAGCAGCAGCAGCAGCCATAAGCCCGCCCACCGACTCTATACACGATGTGATTGGCCTGACCAGAGTTTGGTTTTTCCAGCTCGCAAGCCAACAAAGAGTTGCTAGACCCCCCTGGCTGCAAATTACATTTGCTGCCGCTAGAGCGCGTCTAGATTTCTAGGCTACACCAGTGCTACATTTTAAGCACAACTTATGTGGCAGTGGCCGTAGGGAGTTGGGTTGGGAACCGGGGGGTCGCTGGTTCAAGTCCCTGTATTGACCGAAGTACATAGGTGGACTGGTAGCTGGAGAGATGCCCGTTTACCTCTTGGGCCCTGCCAAGGTGCTCATGAGCAAGGCACCGAACCCCCCCCAACCGCTCAGGGCACCTTTTCAGCAGTCGCAGCCCACTCACTCTGACATCTCTCCATTTGTGCATGTAAAAGGACCTGAGCATGTGTGTGTGTATTTCAGGCCTGTGTGTAGTGTGTAATAACAACAGAGTGTAAATTGTAATTTCCCGATTGGGGATCAATGAAGAGTGTAAAAGATTAATTATTATTAATTTCTCTCAGCTTTTCTGTGACAAAGTGTAACACAACACAGACTCGCTCCACACAGGACCAGACCACAGGCAACTAACAGTGCAACAATTACATCTGTCCCAGGAATTAAGAACACATTGGAGACCACAAGCCACAAATACGTTACAGAGGAAATACTACTTTTCAGCTACGCTACCTTTCCTGTGTGGCTCGGTCTATTGAGCCTTTTGAGAGAGGGGCTTAATCCACTAAACTAGACCGGAGAGCACCCTAACAGGCCTAATCCAGAGGCTCTCTAGGGCTCTCCCAGGTACTGATTGACTGATTTGTGGAGATGGATGCTATCTGGTGTAGTGCAGCTCCATTGGGCATTTAAACAACATTAGCATTGCTGGATAGGCAGACAGAGGGAGGGCATTATGATCTATGAATGATGGTCTCCTGACAAATCACCATGTGCCATGACAAATGCACATTTTATGACAATCTCCAGTTGCTTCTGTCAGCAGGGATGACAAATGTAGCTACTGTGTTTGTATGTGGTGGGGTTGATGCATGGATGTTGAGTGAAGTCCTCAGTGACTGTCCTTTTCTAGTAAACTTGGCAAATATAATGTGATGGTGTTGCCAGATCTTATTTTAGCCTCTTTTTCAGCCCGCACTAAATATTCAGATAATAACATTGTCAGATTTGAGCAGAAAAAGATAAAGTTGTTGAAATATTTTCATGATTGTTCATTCTCTGCTGTCCAAAGGGCTACACCATGCTGTAAAAGATGTGTTGTACAATATGAAATGATGCAGTGTGCAGATTATGGAGACTTTTTTGGGATTTCATCATTTTTTTAGTCACGGCTCATATTATTTAAATCTGCACAGACTTTAATCCTTATTTCACGTTTTTTGTTGTTGAAGGGTTTAAGGCCTTCATCTACCTAAAACTTGCAGGCCATTTTGTCATTATCCATACTGTGTAAAGTTTGATTTTGACTTCGGAAGTTGAACACTAAGAAGCCTCTTCCAGTTGATATGTCACACAGGTATTCGGAGCGTGAAACAGCATCTAAAATGGGTGGGATTATATCCAAGAAATTCCTCCCTCCAAGGTTTCAGCTCCTTGTAAAATATGTCTATATCCTGTGCTCAGAACTCATTAGAAGAGTGTGTACCCACTGGAGTGTGCGAGCCCTCGCAGAGCTCAAATCTTAGAAGCACCACTGATGTAATTAGAGATTGGTTCACATAGCACATTATAGTGGTCTTTCCTTTGTGGGCAAAGCAGCAAAAACAACTTAATCTGACATTATAATCTAAGCGATTTGTCTCCCATTTTTTTGTTTGACTGTATTGAAACAACAATTTAGATAATAAAAAGGAACATGGACCATAATTGAGCAAAGCAATATTGGACCCTAATTAAATTATACTCCTTTCATAGCTAAATGATAATCATCACAAAGATTCACATTGCCCATTCGCTAATAGATATGTTGAAGTTATTAAAGTAATCAGCAGCAAAGGAAATCCATTCAGAATTGATTGTGGAATATGCTGATTGAGGCATTGTATTATTTGGAGGTTGGGTCCAGTGTGGGAGTGATCATTAGGAGATCGTCCAAATGAATGGGAATTATCCTTATTCTGAAGAGGGGGCTTACAGGAGCGAGGGCTTCTCACTGAAACAGACCTTAATTAAGAGCTCCAACGCTATTAGCAAGCAATAGAAAAGAGTCTCTGCTACAGGAGGATTCCTTTCTAACTAAAGTTACCTCGATACAGTAATGGATACATTAGAGAGAGGGGTATTACTATCAGTTTGAACAAAGGAACATTTTCTTTATTTCCAAACTTCAAGCCTCAAGTGCAATCTGTCCTTCAGATCCTTCACAACTTCTCATGGTTAAAATGTATTTTATTTCATTTGCATGCAACCTTTTTCTATTGTCTTGATCTGAATAAGAATCAATGCTGATTAGCCCGGTAATATAATTATGTGCATTTGGAATTGATGTTTACTCTTTAACCCGTCGATGCCAGTTAGGTATGAAACCATGCATTCCTTCACACTAAATCACATTAATACCTAATCATCCAGAATGAGGGAGAAATTCAATTGGTGTCAAACTCAGTTGAAATGACTGGTTGCCTTTCCAATTTTTTTTTTTTTAAACTAAATGTTGGATTCAGGTGGATATTTTTTTTTTTTTAGAATAAAGATAACCTGCAAAAATGTCAAAAAGAAACAAAATCTGATTTTTGTTTGAATTGTTTTTAATCGAAAGGAAAAATAAGCCAATCCTCAAACAAAGCGATGCGATTACAAGTATCTCTTGCCTTGTTAGTCTTTACACTTGGTATTTTAAATTGGGGCCTTTATTGAATAGAATAATGTGTAAAACAAGTGTGGAGAACGTGTATTGTAATTTCAACAAATGTCAAAAATCATTTAATATCAAAATCGACCCATGAAAAAGTATCCATTAAATCAGTGTGAAAACCTAGTTATTGTTCTTTAACAGCGGACGCAACAGCACATCTTTTGTGTCTGTGCCTCGCCTTTATTTTGTACTGTACAAGCCCTCAAAGAGCACAGGAGGATAGGGTACAAACAGCATTTCAGACCTTTCTGCTTTGCATTACATTACCAAGAAGCACGGATGCCTTTTTAAAATTCACAGGAAGTCCATACGAGTAAAATGCTCAGGAAGGGGGAAAAAAGCGAGGGTAGGCATACAGTCCAGTCTAATGAGATCTGTTATTCTGGCCCATTTTATACCCACCTAATCACACGCTCAAATAGGTTCTGTGAAACCCCATCTCCCTTTGAAGACACTCCCACCACTCATGTGATCTGATTAGTATTTTACATGAGATACCAGCCCAGGCCAATTATAAGAGCTGACCACAATGTTCCAGTCATTTGATGGGGTGGAGATTCAGTGAGGTGGAATCATAATTTAGGGCAGTTAAAGACAGACCGCTGGATCAGTGGCTCCCATAATGCACTGTAAAAAAGGTGGCGCAATTAGTGCCTGCCCGACGGCGTTTTTTAGTCTAACCTGGCTTTGCGTACGCCAGCTATTAGTGGCCAAATCCTATATGGGAGTTTGGAAATCTTTCGTAGGCCTGCACAACTCTATTCGTAACTTTTGTAAAGATGGTTGCTGCAAGTTGCAAATCTAGAAATTGTCTATAAAATGTTATTCCTTGTTATCCCTTTTTATCAGCAAATACACTAAATTCTCGTTGGTTGTTATACTGAAAGATCACACTGCATATTATATATGATTACATGTGTACCTAGGTTGGAACATTGCACAGAATTTTAGAGCTCTTATTGAAAAAAATAGAGAGAAATATACTTCTTCTTTTTCCTAAAGAGTCTTTATTGGTGAATAAAGAGACTATCAAGTTTTGTTGTGTTCTCGGTGGAAAAGAAAGTCAGAGATGGTGGGTCCAGAAGAGGGTGCCATAGATCAGAATCCAAGCACGCTCTGCCTTTTCTTTTGCCTTCTTTTCTATCAGCCGTGGCGCCGTCTGGTAACACGCACTCACACACAGATCTGATCAAGTAGGGTAGCACGCTTCTAGCTTGCTATTCTTCTGCAGAGTTCATAACTGTCAGCTCCTAATTCAGTACAGTAGAGCAGTGTTAATTATCATCCGGCAAGGCTGGAGAACGGGAGGCAGGGGACCAAAAAAGGAAGAGCTATTCGGCAAATAAGAAGAATTTATTTTAGCTATGAGGGAAGCAATTATGCTTTTATCCTCAACAACATATTTTTTTCCTTCCCTCATTCTCTCCTCTCTGTCTCTGTCTCGGTATCTCCCTTTCTCCTCCAAACCAGTGTGTGTACTATCCCGCAGGACCTAGGTGAGGAGTTATTTCTGCATCTGGCTTGAGGTTCCACCGAGCTTTTACATAATCAAATCAATATTGCTATGATTCACCCTCTGGCAAAGACTGCCTCGTGCAAGTTTCACTGGTGATGTTTGGCAGCTTACGAGATAAAAAAAGACAGAGAGTGAGAGGAAAAAAAAACCTTAGTTAAAAATCTCTGGGCTATTGATTTCTTGCCTTGTTGGTCCTCTCCCTACCACCTGGCTTCTCATCGCCCTCGTTTTCCTCCCTCGCTCCTTTGTTGTGTCCTCCGTGTTCCATGTGTCACTTTTCAGTCAGGTAAATAAAAAAAAAAAAAAGTGGTCCGACAGTGAGGTGGGGTCCCGGGCCAAGGAGGGGCCTGAGGTGTGGCGAGGTTTCTCTGTGAGGAGGTGCAGCAAACCCAATGTGTGATCCATCTTGATAGGTTGATGGGCTATAGACAGGAGCAGCACACCAAACGGAATCCTTGTGAAAGCAAATATGACAGCCAAATGTTGAAAAGAGAGGAGGAAAAAAAAAAAAAAAAAACACCCATCAATATCTAAAACACAAAGACAAAGCCCTTGAAAATACTACAGTAAAAGGCAGATTTTGGCACTGGTGTTTCACTCGTTATTGAAGTGGGGTGGTTGAGAAGAGTTGCAGAATGCTTGATATCGTTATAAAGCGCTCAAATGACATGATGAAAAGCAACAGAAACCGCTACACTCCCAAAATCCTGCAGCAAACGGAGAAAGAGAGAGACAAATTCAAATCCACAGTACAGCAATCTACAGAAACAAAATTCACAGTTGAAACAATACACATAAAGTTTGCCGCGTATCTCCACAAGCATAAAAACGCAGGGCTTATCAAAGCCAGCGTCTAAATGGTGAAAACCTCACTAAAAAGTGTGCTTTGGTCTAGTAGAGTGTAGTGAGCACATTCAGATATCCTCTAAGATGATTTCTTTTTACCCTCTTCCATCTTCATAAATCTTGCCCAAATATGACTTATTTAAAGGGTCGTTGAGAGCTTGAAGCTCCGCCAGCCTTTTCATCTTAATACACTTGTGCTGTCTGGACAAGTTCAGCGCAGTCCTGTTAGTTGCCGCACCAGAGCATAAATCCTTCCTCTTTGTCACTTTGATCAGCCTCCCTTCCTTTCCTCAAGTGTCCATGAGGAATGTGATAGGTGGGGGACAGCGGGTGGAGAGGGAGCATGTAGTGAGGTGACAGGAGGCGAGAGGAGGACGGATGAGAGAGTGTGTGTGTGAAGGGGTGGGTGGGGGTGTATATAGCACATATCGCATCGCATTGATTCGGTCCATTTGGTGGACTGAACATGAACCCAATAATCAGATCTTGCTTAAGCACGCGCTTCCTCAGTAATTGACTCTCGCATATTGATTAAGATGTTGATGTGTCCCAGTCCTGCTCCTGTGCTAATGCAACTGAGAACGAGCCTGACCCCCCACCCACCCCACTTGCAGCACTGACACACAGACACATGACACACACACACACACACACGCACGCATGAACAGGCACAACACACATGCACACACAGACACACGTAGCCGGAACAAGGCTGTCATTGGGCCCAGTCTAATAGATAAAGCTGTCATGCCGATGCTGCAGTGTCTCACAGGGCCAGCAGACCAAATTAGCCAGTCAATAATTTATGTAGAATAAGCAAAGACAAAGAAACACCGACAGAAAAGTGAACAACACAGGTTGGAAATGGCAGCAACATACAAATTACTTGTGGATTTGATTGTGTTGTTGGCAGTCGCTTAGGTCTGGTTTTATTTTGATCTTTTATTTTTTTTCCCCCTCCATCCATAAGGAGCTTGTTAAAACCATTTTATTTGAACAGACATGATGTACACACCTTCCCATGAATATTGGATATTTAAGAGGCACACTCGACACATTGATTTGTTTACTATTGTGCACTGTAACTGTACAGTGAATATGTTGTGGGATTTGATGACCTCAAATGAACAGGTTCATGAAAAAAAAATAAAAAAGAATGTGAAGAATGTTTCATAAAATCGTATCCATGTTTATAGCCTGAGCCCTTTTTATGATCAGACTGTTGGGGTGGTCAATATGTCTTAAATATTATGTGATCGTACTGTGACACAGGTGATTTTTATAATATTTTATTTTGTAATCGCTTCAGTTGTATCCAGGGGTTAAAGTGGGATCTGGCAGGTGGTGGAACCCTAAGATCCACCACACCACATTCCATTCTCAATTTTTTTTTTTACATTTTTTAAAGCTAGTTCAGCTGCTACTCTGATTATTTCCTTCTTCCAAAACAGTGTGTGAAGAACACAGGAGCAATTGCCTGGAGTTGAGTTATCATTAAAACAAAATGTTAAGTTGGTAAGTTACCATATGACCTGTTGCTGACAAGCATTTAAAAGGCTATTTTTTTAACCGAGTCTGAGCAGTCACTCCACATTAAACACACCGGGTCTACCTTTGCTTCCAGCTTACTTCACGAAGAACAATGAGCGCAAAATAGCATCACCAAACTATTTTAACCACATATTCTTTGTCTAGCTCAGCTAAAAACACCGGATATGCAGCACATTACCGTGTCGTTCACTACCGAGCCTGTTTGTAACCGATAGGCTACCAACAACGTGATCTTCACCTGTTCAACTGACTACCAGGTAGTAGCCGACTGTCCTGCTATTATTACAGACGTGAACTAACCTCATTCATGGCCTCGACGATGCGCTGCTGAGAGTGAATAGGGGAAACACTGGAAAGGATATTTGGCCTTATTTTAAATGAAACGGGAAACACTGATGTATTAAACTGTCAATTAGATTAGTTTGCTTATTAATCAAAGGTGTTGGAACGCCGATCCGGATTGTTCCGGCCCACTTTAATAACCCCTGGTTGCTTGCTGTCGACATAAATATTTACTTTTACCACAGGTAAATAAAGGCCCCAATATGTGGCAACTCTGATCCTGCTGCCATTGCGATATTGTATGTTGTGTTCTTGTTTATGATACTTTGGCACTGTCAAAGTACAATTAACTGGAGAACTTACATCCAGAGGTTACGCTAATGCCCCAAGATGATGATATTCTACTTTTAAAACACGTATTACCTAAATCTATCGGCCCCATTTTTATGAAACTTGGTGGATCTGCTTGATTTGATGTGGTGTCAGAATAATCTGATTTTTTTTTTTTTTCTGACTGGAAAAAATCACATGAACGCCCCCTCAAGTCGGAACGTTAATGTTGCGAGCTAGCAATAGCAATTGCGAGATGTGTCTTGGCGGAGGTCTGCGGTCTTCGGGTGCCCTTCTACTGTAGTTTGTTGCCATCACATAAGATTTCTTTAATATTAAAATTATAGCCAAAGCTATTGCTTCAAATAACCCCGTTCTCTTTTTACTTTACTTACTGATAATTAACCTCATCCATTGTTTTACTTTTCTACAAAATCGAATGCTATCAGAACCATTTCAAAGATGCTACTGTATAACCACAAAGTGGCTTAAAGTTGTATAATAAGATCTTGAGTTTCAAACCTGCATACAGTCAATGATAGTACTTAGTATGGTGGTTTTAGTTGGTCCAGAATACACGTCTCCTTACAATTAGATGTGTAGATATAATATTTATAGGTATCTCTACATTCATAATGCAGTGCTGTTTTTGCATTTCATCCAATTCTTCCACAAACACATTTGGCCATTAAACATTACATTTATATGGCAGACACATTTGTCAAACATGTATTACTGTTTTTCTCCATACATATCTTCAGGAGTAATTTGGGCGTCAGTGGCTTGTTCAAAGACACGTTATAAGGATAGCCAACCCGTTCTTCTTAAATAATATTGACATTTGGATCTTTTATCATTTTTAACAGATTGATTTTAACAGAAAATAAAAATAATTCAACCTGTGTTATATGAACATCACTTTTTGATGATTTATATATTTGGTCTGAGATACTGTTACTTGTGTCTGCTGAAACAAATGTTAAGATTTCATATTACAAATCATGTAATGATAATGAAACATGACTGACATGCAACCATTAACCACAGATTATCATATATAAGATTTGATAGGACTGTAAAACAGTTTGACCTTTTGCACATAAAGCTTCTTCCTTGCAGATAACCGAATATATTACCCTCACTCTGACATAGTTTATAAAAATATTCACTGTTGATGCCCTTTAGATTTTACATATTTACCATAAGGCCATTTTGATGAGCTCTTGAATGACAGTAGTATCTGTTTTTACATTGTGTTATTGGACAGCGTAGATGATTCTTGATTTCTATCACCTTTGAAAAAAAGACACACACACACACACACACACACACACACACACACACACACACACACACTGTTACCAGTACAGCTACTCAGACTTAACTATTCAACAATGCAGGGTTACAGTGGCAAAGCATACAAGCACTCCTGTTTGATATTAACCCTTATCTTGTTGGGACTGCAAGTCCCATGACAAGAAAAAATGTTGCCAAAGATCTGGTAGAAACGATCATTGTGTGTTTGTGTCTTTTGAAAAGCAGAATGCAAGTGTGTATTATTTGTGTTTGTGTGTGTGTGTGTGTGTGTGTGTGTGTGTGTGTGTGTGTGTGTGTGTGTGTGTGTGTGTGTGTGTGTGTGTGTGTGTGTGTGTGTGTGGCCTTCAGGCCTCTCCTAGCCTGCTCCTGCCCCAATGGGAGGGCCGCCTGTAGCGAGGTGAACCATCACGCTGAACCCCCCACCCCCTCCCTCCTCTCTCCCTTACTCCTCCATCTCTCCCAGGAGTGGACCGACACCTCTCCGCTGGCCAGAGGGAAGACCAGCGCCTCTCCTGGGCCTCCTTCTATGTCTCCAATCAGCCTGAGCTGCCATGGCCCTAGGGCTGCTGCAATGTGATAATCTCTGCCTTTTGCGTTATGCATTGCCCCGATGAATTCATCTTGTGACCACCTGGCACTCGTTGTTAGGAAAGTGTTGTTTTTGCAGCAGAGGCTGGGGCGAACGCTGTGAGGGACTGTTTTCTGACTGTCAGAGAGACCCGCTTCTCCTCCCTCCCGCTTCTCTTCATCACTCCTCCTCCAACATCGGCAGAATGTTTTAACCTCTCAAAAGACCCTGGCGTATATGCTGTTGTGGTGGCAGGAGTGGGATTCTTCACCTCAGCAGGACCTGTGTGGGAAAAAGCCCTGCTTGGTATTTAAAAACGGAAGGGCTTTTTGCTGTAAGACAAATTGAAACGCAGGAGGCTAGAGAGGAATGTGGCTGTCAGAGTCAACAGCTGCTAGTTTTTTGCTGTGAATAATCATTGAGGTTGACCCACGGAAGCTGAGGATTGTGTACACATATTTCACAAAATTAAAGGTCGATGCAAACATATGGCGAAGCTTTTGCCCCATAACTTTTGACTTTCTTCAAAGCTGCTTTTGTGACCTCAATTAAATTATGGAAATAGAAACTTGAGGCAGACAGAATCACTGTTGTGTTTCGGCGTCGGGTTTTTATAATACAGGTTCAATCGAAATAATGAATTAATAGATACATTTTTCATAAACCTTCAGCAAAGATGTGCGCCCTGATGCTGAAGAGTCCAAATTTAAATATGGTCTCACATGTACACTATGTAGTCACACTGCACTTGAAATAGCTTGTGGCTCAAAACATTAGAATTTCATATTTTCTTCTTGGTTGCTTCTGTGTGTGTGCATGCGAGAGAGAGAGGGAGAGAAAGACTATAAGCAAGAGAGCAATAAAGTGTCCTTGGCATCACACCAAATCTATAATTTACACTTTTACATAATTGGACTTCGCCTTTGCTGCTTATTGATTGTGCATCCTCGTCTTCTCGTTTTCTCCAAGTGACAGAGCAGCGTGGGTAAATATTTTATTAAACCATTTGGGGAAAAAAATGCTTGACACTTCACCAAGACGTCCTATGTCTGAGAGCGAGAAACAGTGCTTTTGATTTCACACTCATTCAATCGTATTTCTTTTGCGCCAGGCCAGGACACTAAACAGAGACATGGTTCTCGCCACTGGGTCCCTGAACAGGACATTTTTTTGAACCCTCAGAAATGTATTTTTCCACAAGATGAAAATAATCAAATGAAGGTTCGCCTTGTTTATTATGCCTCATTATGTTGTGCTGTAAGAGGATATGATAAATTGAGCTATATACCAGGCACGCTTGCCAGGAAAATCTGATAAGAGAAATATTTACCCCCAGAGTTCTACCAGTAAACCCCCAATGATGAATGAGCAAAGGGCCGAATGCAACATTAATTTGCCAGACACACAATTTTTGGCCCAGAATCTACAATGAAATTTCCTTTTCGTCTAAATTTACAGACACATTTGAAATGGTTTATATATGTAATTTCTGTCTCTCCACAATATTGTGTTATAGTTGTTTAAAAAAAAGAGAATTTTTTTTTTTGTATATATTATATTCTACCTCTAAAGTTGTACATATGAAACACATACAATTACATAAGAATAATATGAAAATGAGTTATGACCATCAGGATTAAAATACAGTGACCACAACAGCAAAAGCAGTTTTCTTTGTTGGTGAAAAAATTTGACATGCTGTCAAAAAAAGTTGCAAGAGACAGAGTTTTAAAAAGCGTTGAAGTCCCTAGTTTTGTAATCTCAGCACTAAGTCATCTAAGACTCAGACAACTATGATGCATCTTAGGGCCAAAGTTCCAAGATGAAATATTAATCAGAGAGTGGTAGCTTGCCAGGCTGCTGTCACTCTCCTATCATCCACAGGACTTTGGACTTGTTAGCCAGGTAGCTACAGGCGAGGCCCCATGGCTGGAACTATACAAGGAGTTGCTGAGTGGGCAGGTGTCTTTGTGTTAAACCTCTCTCTTGTTTTCCTGGACTAACTGTTTGTATTGCTCTGCCTCTGATCATGAAGGGTAACCTTAATCGTGGTGGGTGAAGCCAATCTTTGTGAGCTGTCATTAAAACGGCCCCTGCGGGCATGGTAGCGCGGTAGTAATTTTGCACTCAGGGCTATTGAAGTCACCATCTGAAGAATTACTCCTTTCTTTTCTCTTTTCAACAAGCTGGCTTCAAATCTCTCCCATCTTAATCCTCGGAACAGTGTTTGATTGAACATGACAGCACTGTAACTAAACTTGAAAGGGAATACATGCTGCTGTTGTGACTTTTCTTTGGAAGTAGCATCAGCTTCTTTTTAGGAGGCTTGAGGAACCAAAATTTGCTGAAATCCTTAATGTTGAAAATCTCTTCTTCCCTCGTGTGCTTTATGCAAAAATACATACCGTAAATTGATGTGTATCATGCCGAGCAGACCAGCAAGGGCCACCATTTTGTTCAGTTTTTTTGTTTTTGAATTTAGTAGCTACTATTTTTTTATTTGTTACCTTGTGTTTGAGGTGGTGGAGAAAACAAAAGTAGAAGCTTCAGACCAAACTGTGATGGACTTGGGGCAATTATACTTAATTGGGTCCGATTGGTTCCCCTTCAGCTTGTCCACTCACTTCCCAGTTGAGAGCGACTTGGCTGGGAGTCAGGACTGGAGTGATGCCATTGCTCCTGGCATCTGGTGAACTTTTACTGAGCACTGGCTCGCATGGTTTCTCCTTAACCAACCCCCAGACTCACTGTGACTCCTGCCTTCATGCTGCCTGGTTCACAGTTACAGCTGTGTACCTTTGGAAAGGACCGGGTGGACTAAGAAATATGAATTGCAAATACTGTATGTGTCGTAAACAAAACATTTTCATAAAAGATCTAAGCAAAATATTGTAGATTACTGATCTTTATTCTTAAAACAGGATACATTTTAAAGGATTGAATAGAATGAGTATGTATATGTGTGTATTTGGTCAGAATAGAACAATCCCAGTATGCTGCTGACTTCTAGTAATCGCCCACTATATTGTGTGCTCTCATTTAGGGTCTTCCTCCTGCTCCACGATGCTGCTGCAGACTAATAAGCTTGTCCTGTAATCACGTTATCCGCCCTGTCGGCCCCAGCCAAGGGACCTAATTGGGACAGAGCCTTGGACAAAGTGAAAATTAATAACTTTTGTCAAGCTCCTGGCGCATTGTCTTATGAAGCAGCGCAGGTCAATTAGAAAGCGTGATACGATAAGGTCCAACCAGCAGAGGAGAGCTGACTCAATTAGGACAGGGACTGGACTGGTGAGCCCGCAGTCAGAGAGAGAGATTTCATCCCTAAACTGCAGGTTAATGTGCAGCAGAAATGGACTGTTAGTTGCATTTAAATGTCTTTTGTAAGTTAAGGGGACATGGCATCATACAGATCCACTGGAGACATTTACTATCTGGAAACATTGTTCTATCTCCACACCAAACGAGATGTAATGGTTTTAAGCAGCTGCCTTACCCAGTGTGTATGTATGTGTGTGCACGCATGTGTGCCGAGGTGTGTGTGTGTGTGTGTGTGTACGTGTGTGTGTGTGTGTGTGTGTGTGTTTGTAAAGAGCTTGTGGAGCTGTCACTTAGATAGACTGTTCCCATGCAAGCAGTACAAGCCCCTGAAGCACGTATCAGTGATGCGCATCAAAGGAATTGTGTGAAAGCCTTTATAGTTATAATGGATGGGCAGACAGCAAACTGGAAAACTCTTGATGTTTTCTCTTCCCTCTTTTATTTCTCCCTCCTGAAAATGATGTGTGGGACCAAGTCCAGAAAAGAATGTCAGCAAATCAGTGGCCAAGCTTACTGGAATCACCGGCTTCCTTTTTGTTTAACACCACCATCATTAATACTTTGTCTGTCGTTAAGCTTTATTCCGTTGCCCACGATAGAAACGTGGAAAGCTTCACACTTGATCTGAGCGTGCGCACTGTCTCTCACGACTGCCTCCTTCCTCCCCCTACATGTGCTAATGATTGAGAGTATCTCAGGACTGCCCCAACACATGTAATTTAATTATCAGCTTTACTTTGTGTCAATAGTGTCTGCAAAACACAACTGGCTCAGCAGCAGCCAAGAAGTGCAGGCCTGCAGATAGTTATTCTCAGGAGAGGAAGAACATACTCATCTTTGATTCAACATATTGTCCCCGTGTTTCCTCTCATATCACTACCTGCCTCCCTTGTGGCTTCCCTTAGTTTACTGATCTTAACCTGTCTCAATTTTGCTTTATATTAGTGCTGTCAGTTAAACGCGTTCTTAACGGCATTAACGCAAACCCATTTTAACGTTCTTTTTGGCCTTTGTAGTTTTTTTCACATACTGTTGCAACAACTAGTAACGTTAGAAAAACTACAACACCACACCGGATCTAGCTAGACCGGAAACAAAACAACAGGCACGCCGCACACACTTGTTTGGGCTTGCGAGCCGGCCAAAGAGTAGTAAGCTAACGTGGCGTTTTGAGTGGATGGCGAGCGCTAGACGCCAAAATGGATGCCAATAAGATTCTGAATGGAAAGTTTACTTTTAATAAAGTTGCCAAATGGTTCCATTGACAAGACCAAAGTGATGTGTGTGTTTTGTGGTTGTGAACTGAGCTATCATGGCAGCACGTCCAGTCTGAAATACCACTTGATGGCCAAGCACACAGCCGATGCGAATTCTCCGCCCCCTCGTCAAAGCCAGGCGACAAAAGCACAAGGCAAGCTGATCCACTTTTCCATGTTGATAAGAGCATTAAAATGAAAAAAAATAATGGGACAAAAAGGAATCAAGGGACATTTAGAATAGATAAAAATGTGCGATTAATTGCGAGTTAACTATGACATTAATGCGATTAATCGCGATTAAATATTTTTATTGTTTGACAGCACTACTTTATATGTGACACAATCTACTGCTGCATTGTCGCACTTTATAGTTGTGTTACAGTATTTATAATGGAACACATATACATTATGTCTGATGGTTTCCCAGAAACTGATGTGGGAGGCCGAACCCTCCAAGAAAACTTGCAAACAGAGGCAGAGAGTGTAGGGCAAGGCCAAGTGTCCACAATCGGATTGAGGCCTCAACTCCAAGAACAGGTTTTTCATTGTACTTGGGAGATGAAACAATAGTGAGCTGGATTTAACTGAAATGAACTGTTCTAAATTTAAATGAATTGACCTGAATTCAATACGCTGATTTGACTTGAATGGTGATACTTTTCTGAGCAGTGAATTAGATAAGGTGTTACTGAAAAAATGCCTGACAAAACCACTCGCATGTTGTTTAGTAGTCCCAATGCTTGAGGCAGTGCTTCCGCTCCTAATCCAGCACCATGAAACCGATCAAATAGCCAGTACATGGTCACATAATGTGATACTGTACGCATCACGCTGTAACATGAGGCAGATGTCTCAATCTGTACTTTCCAAGTATCCCAATTGTTAGCAATTCAATCTTGGGCTTCATCTGTGCGTAACCTAGTAAGCAGTCCCTCCTGCCACCACATTATTGTTCCCTCCCATCACTCTTCTTTCTCGTGGAAGTCTCAGCTCCCTTCCATACAGGTAATGCAGACAAATGGGACTTTAATGCTATTCACAGTCCCATCCTACATTCCCTCGCTTTGTCATCAGTTTGCCTCAGGTTTAAACACATTTCTCGACCTTAAGCAGCACTTTATTGTGGCGTGTTATTTTGTCCAATTGGATTAAATGGACAGTAACTAGGAATCCATTTGAACCTGATCCTTGCTCAGGCTTCCTCAGCCAACTCCATTAACTGTCATACTTGTCCAGAAGCCCTCTCGTGCAATGGCCAAATGTGTAAGTTGATGCATCATCAATATCCATGCAGGGAGAATTGCACAGTCTTTAAAAAGTAAAACCTTATATTTTACGTCTTTCCACTGAGGCAGCAGATCAAATCAGCAACAGCGCAGGCCCTGCTCTAATATGTTTAAACACTGATGAGACGCAACTCTAGACTCCCCCGAATGGGACCACGGCACTCTCACTCTCAGTGTCTCAGCGTAAAGTGGTCTCATCCATGAAGTTATGAGTGTAGACACAGACACTGGTGCTAGTTTACCCACATTAGAGGCTCCTTATCAGTGCTTTCGAGACCCATCCCTTTCTCACATCTCCATCGTGAAATACTTTTCTTTCCTATGGAGTGGTCTCCCTCGTGGAGGTTTGAGAGGGTAGAGGCAGGAGTTTGGGCGTATGAATCCCTGTAGTGAGTGCTACTCTTTGGGCTTATTCCATGGATCTCCCCCCGCTGTCTGTTGGGACTCTCTCTTGATGCTGTAGAGTAAGAGGACACCAATGCCCTGAGCAGCCTCTCAGATTTATTGAAACTTCTTGTCCTGTCCCGGTAGCTCATTTGTCAGGAGACCTAATTTACACTGGCCCTTAAGACTAATTGCAAATTTGCGAAAAAATGCTGATGTCGTTGGAACTGAGGAGGCTTTTTTTTGCCCCTCCCTCAGTGTCCCTTGCCATGCATTTGCTAATGTGTTTCATCTGTAGAGCATAAAATAGACAGTGTTTCTTTCCTCTGTGTGTGTGTGTGTGTGTGTGTGTGTGTGTGTGTGTGTGTGTGTGTGTGTGTGTGTGTGTGTGTGTGTGTGTGTGTGTGTGTGTGTGTGTGTGTGTGTGTGTGTGTGTGTGTGTGTGCGCAAAGACACAGCCACAGCGTTAGGGTGTGTGAGAGAGAAAACGCTCCAAGATAAACCACTAATAGGACTACTAACAAACAGGAAATAGTGACAAAAACACAAACATTATTTACTGTTTAATTCAATTCTGAGAGACCAATGCCCACCCATCTTCCCTATCAAGTTATCAAGGCCAGAAACAAACCCCAAGACACCGGCCACATGGTACTGTCTATTCTTGGCAACCAGCAGACACCACATGACAATTAGCAGTACAATTATCCCAGCCACTGGGTAGCTCTATGTGCAGATGGCAATTGCTCCTAATGAGAGGACTTTTATAAAGCAGAATATATGCATATGAAATATAGAGGGATCTATATTAAATTGCTGTTGTACACATTTTTTACATACAGTTCTGTATTTCTGCATTCTACTGCAGCTGTATCCATACAGACATAGCAAGACTGCATGTACTTTTATGGAAATGTCTTAATCATAGGAGGGCAGATTCCTGAGGTTTCTGTAAATGTTGTCCATAAATGCATAATGTTTTAGACGGTAAAACATCTGAGAAGTAGGAAGGTCTGTTATAAAGACAGATCATGGTTTTACCCTGACCATTAGATTACATTTCATTTATACGTCTTCCAACAATAATGTTTATATCCTTAAGAGGGTGTGAAGTATTTTGGGCTAAAAGGCAGAGCTGTGGTGTGCAATGTTCAGTGCAGATGTGAGCGCAGAGCACATGCTGGTTGATTTGAGGGATAATATGCAACCACATGACTCAATCAGGAGATCTCCTCCCTTCATCAGGGTTTTGACACATCCAGCATACTTTGTGGCCGTTTCACATGCAAGTATTTAGAAAACTGACAGATTCTTGTCATGGAGAACATGTTTCAGGAAATCTCCTCTGCATGTGTGCACACTTTTGAAAATGGAACCGTGTAACATTTTGAATCGAGGGTTTCCAGTAATTATTATTTTTCCGTCTATCGTCAATTCGCTTGTAGTCCTTGCAAAGTCTTGAATGCTGTCCTGAAAGACATGTTGCTCCAACCCATTTTTTTTTTCCTAACATATTTTGAAGACATTTTGGCCCAGTATTTCAGCAGCAACACACATGCACATAGAGAGTAAAAAAACACCTCTATAGGGGGAGTTGGAAGGGTTGAGCAATTATCTGATTACGAAAAACATTATATGTCAAAAAGAACAACAACATGTAATTGGCTTGGTGTGTTCGAGCTGCAGAAGGCCAGATGTAGAAACGTGTGCATGTCTGTCAATGTAATGGTTAACAGCTTGACCACATAGTCCATAAGGCTTGCACCAGGAGTGCTCAAACAGCAATAAAATCCAATTCTAGCATTTGTTAATACTAGACACTCCAATTTGATTGGTAAAATTCACACTCTAATAGGCTTATAAAGGATTTCTTGGGCGCAGAACAATGAGCTGGAGGGTTAGAGCAGTGCCAGGTCATGGACACCCAGAGATTCACAACATCCCCCCCTTCTGGGCATGCTTAGTTTCCTCCATATCCACCAGTTACCTCTGCAGCTCTGTTTAAAAGCCAGTCGGGATGTTCCAAAGGTATTTAATAGTAGTGGTGGTGGGGGGGATTTCTGGACCTCCCACACTCAGGTTCAACCAAAGAGCCATGGCTTTTCTCTTTCGCCCCACCCCATCTCTGCCTCTCCGTCTTTCTTTTTCTCTCCCCCGACCATATGTGTAAGTGTAGAAAAAAAAGCTTTTTAACCAGAGGCACCTTTCTCTTGCACCTTGCCCAGTTGCTCCCCTTTCTGTTGAAGACAACACAGAGGGATAGTAAGCCCACACATAGGGAACACATTTACCCAGGCAAAGGGCCAGAGCATTGCATTCCCATGGACCTGCTAGGGGAAAGAACTGCAGAGCACATTTTACACGTAAATATTCCGAATTGGATGTGGCACATCCTCTCTTTTTTTTTTTTTTTTTTTTTTCTCCCCCTCCTCCCTCTTTCTCACGTCTCATCCCCTTCACTCAAATCAGGCTTCCATGTTTTGACTGGCCATGTTGGCCACGGTGGCCAAGACAGGAGTAAAGCAAAAGCAGAGAAGGGCTTGAGATTCATTAGATTTTGATTTGTATTGCATCAGGAATTCAGACTTGTTAATTCAGACTTTACCTCATGGTTCAGATATTTTGGGGGTAGACAGGAGGAGAGCATGTTCAGCACTCCCCCTCTGTAAAACCATGTGTTCTGTATGTATTTGTTTTTGTATATTTGTGTCTATGTCTATCGAACTGTCAGTTGTGACTTAAGACCTAAGGGCTTGTTTCGTTTTGTGTATGTGAATGTGTACAAGCCTGTTTGCCTCCAGAGACCATTGTGTGCAACCACATCTCCAGTTCCCCAGTACTGATCTCTATCTTTCACACATGTAACTGGCACTATCCATCAGCGCCTTGCATTGGCATGTCTCTCTGTTGTTTGTTGTCGCTGTCACTCTTTTGTATTTGATGTATTGCAGCATTTAATACATGCTGCAAAAATGATTGGCCACTAGGACCAGTTTTGAAGAAGTATGAACTTGAGCTTTAGCTAGTGCTGTATTTGGGTGAATATGTATGTCTGTTTCTGTAATATCAATTTAGTGTAGAGTTTATGTGATCTCAATTTCAGTGTGCGTTTCTTTCTCTTCCCCAGTGGTGGTGATGGTGGCAGTGGTGGGATTATGGAGTGGGTGTTTGCTCCCTTTCAACAGTCTCTCCACATGGCCTCCTGCCTCCTTTGTCTTTTTATAGCCTCCTTCTGGGAGACGCTGCTCCCTCCCAGAATGCAACACAAGCCAAAACACCTCTCAGTTCCTTCGCCAGAGCCCGTTACCCAGGGAATACTGCTATTCCTCCCCTACTTTTCTACACACACCTTCTCTCATCTCTCATCCCCCCACCTCCAATCCCTCTCTCTTCAGCCTGGGCTGGACACAGATTTTTGTTTTTGGAGCATGAAAGTGATATGTGAGTCATAGCGTTACACTTGAAACTGAAGCCTTGGGTTTCAACTATGACAAGTTTAACCTTATGTGTTCCTGAATTATTATAGTCACCTCTCAGTCACATTCATTTTATCACCTTCAATTTGCAGTGGAAAGAATGTGGGATCATTCTTTGCACTATGAAATCATTCAGACAACTTTACTGATCGTAAAAGTATGCTGACCAGTATGCGCTGTATACCAAATGTAATTTAGTGTTGTCAGCTCTGCAACATTTTTAGGAGAAAGCTTCTCTCCACAATCACATTGTGATTGTGAGCATGATATAAAATGTTGGTCTCATTGTCATTTTTATGTTAAAGAAACCTACCAATGCCAGTGGAGTTCATTGTTTTACATTAATAGTACAGTGCCACACCTCGTGATTCTACATTGATTTCATACTGTCCAGGCAGACTGGTTGGTTTTCGCTCATTACAATGCAATATGAGAACTTGCAGAGACTTGGGACAGTTAATCCATCACAGTGAATAATTTGCGGCCTTTATTTTCTATTTGGAAAGTCTAAATTATGCGTTGTGGCGTATTTGTGAGTGAGGAAAGCTCTCATGGTAAGCTGTTTATTACTGCACCAACATGCAGGTTTTTAAGAGATATGTGTTGAAGAGAATTATATTCAAAAGCAATGCCACCTACAGCACAAATAGTATGCAAATGAATTGTTCCTTGCATTATAAAGTAGACCTAGACTGAAAAATTGTCCCAAGACACATCAGCAGATCTTTGGTCCTATTTTAATGATCTAAGCGCACGGCGTGAAGCGCCTGGCGCAGGTGCGTTGAGGGCGTGTACGAATCCACTTTTGCAAGTTTAACGGCGGAAAACAGGGTCTGTGCACCAGGTGCATGGTTCAAAAGGGTTGCACTTAGTGTCTTAATTAATTCATAGGTGTGTTTTGGGTGTAACATGCAATAAACCAATCAGTGTCATCTCCCATTCCCTTTAAAAGCCAAGCGCATTTGTACCTTGGCGTACCTTTTTAATCTTTTGCATGTTTGTGTGCTGCTGCACGTCCAAGTGTGTGTGTGTAACAAGCATAGTGTGTGCGCACTGTGCACAAGCCTAAAATAACAATAAAATGCTGCGATATTGACTTCAGACCAGGTTTTTGTTGGTCAATGGCGCGATCACTTTCCGCTGCCTCAAGGCGCAGGTGCATTTGCTATTTAAACGACATGGGCGCTGGACGGGAAATTGACTGCATCGGGCTTAAACTAGCAAAAACACTTGTGTCGTGCTTTGCGCTGTGCCGCGCCGGGTGCAAGATAGGGCCCATAAGCTTATTGCAAATATATTATCAGTGTGCCGGACAATAACTAACAATAAATTGCAGTAAAGGTATGCCAAACTAGGCTTGAGGTAATTTATAAAGAGTGTCACCATTACATTGTTTGTCCATCAGTTAGCATGTACAACTGTAAAATGTCCAACTTAGTATGTATCTTGGTCACATTTCTTTAAAAAATTAAAACAAATACAAGATTTTTTTTGTTTTGTTCCCAGATATGGATATCAGGATTGGGCCCCAAAAAGCCAGTATGGGCTTTATTACAAAGATTGTTATTTTAAGGCTAACTCTAACAGGAAAGTTTTCAGAAGGGACCCTATTGCAAATGCACAATAAATAATAATGCTCTGTTTACTTTGTATTAATTTGTAGTACTTATTTCAATTACGTCTCTACTAATTAATTTATCAGCACATTAAAATGAATGGAAACCAATGGCTGCCCAGTTTCTGCTCCAACCCACTGGACCCTGCACAGAATACGCATATATAAAAAATGGATGGATATGTAGATAGATTGAAGCTGCCCAGAAGGTAGAAAATGTATCCAAAAAAATATGATGTGCTTTTGGAAGTGGTTAACATGCAATAATATAACATATGTGCGTAGTTAATGGGCCATAACAAGCAAAACCACATCCATAGTCTGCAGACTGCAAGTGTTTAAGGTGTTTTTCTTTGTTTTTCACACAGGCATTATTGACCACATAAGCCATTACTTAGTTTTGGTATTTCATGTGTCTGCAGTTTAGATAACTTATTGCCCCTTTCCCTGGGGCTGGCAGCGTTACACTCCTAGCCCATTCCTAACTGGCCCTGGCCTTCTTCCTGTCTCTGTCCCTCACCACACCCACCCTGCACCCCTGTGTGGCATGAGACGTACAGGCGTGCCACTGCACTGACATGGTCGTTTGTCTTCTGACCGCCGTGGCATATGGAGAGGGCTGGCACTGCACAGATGTCCACTAAGTGCTGATGAAGGGAGTGAGGAATGGATGGGCTCAGGCTAAGACATCTTTGCCAGTGCTGCTAGAGCCTGGTACTCCTCTGCCCTGCTGGTGTTGTTACCTTTACTGTGCTGAGGAGGGGTGCAATGGGGCTATTCAATAAAGTATGTGTTTCCAGATATCTAGGAAAGTGAGTGAGCATGTGTTTGCCTTCGCTCTCTCTCTAACTCTGTGTGTCTGTATCCCTCTACCACTATCTATAATACGTGTGTGTGTGTGTGTGTGTGTGTGTGTGTGTGTGTGTGTGTGTGTGTGTGTGTGTGTGTGTGTGTGTGTGTGTGTGTGTGTGTGTGTGTGTGTGTGTGCGTGTGCAGGCTAGTGGGTGCTGTCTGGTGGAGCTCTAGTGTACTGAGGAGAAGGAGGGTGTGGATTAAAGCCGTAGGTAGAGCAGAGAGAGCCTGAAAAGAATAATTTGCAGCTTAAGGCCAATAGCTTCAAAGTCATGAATCCTCATGGGTGAGCCAGCCAGGCTCTGAACCTGTCAATGGTAACTTACTCCTGGGATAGCACGCCAAAGACTTCAATAATGACATCACCCAGGCATGGGGTTAGTGGATAGGAACTGGGGTAGGGTAAAGGAGAGCTGAGAGACGGGCCAGCTTTCAGGGGTGTGAGCACGGCCCTTCAGAGTACTATGGAGTCCTACTTGACGAGGGCTTTGCAGCTGCCTGATACCGGCCATGTTGTTCTCTGTGCGGATTGGCCACAGAAGCCACCAGGGTGGCTTATCAGATTTATTGAGGCTTAGCAGTTGACATTCTATGTGTGTGCGTGTGTGTGTGTGTGTGCGTGTGTGTGTGTTTTTGTGTATGTGTGTGTGTGAGAGGAGGAGGAGGAGGAACCGGGTGAATAGGGAAAGGGTCATCTCTCTAACAATCCACTCGTCTCAGTTAATTTAGACAGCACCCTGGGGTCTGACAGTGAAGAGGCAAGACTTTGCACCACCCCTCACTGGAGTCCTTTCGGCTTGAGCCCAGCTAAGCACTTATGTAGCTTCTCACACGAAATCCACCTTTTTTCCCCTTTTGATAATGCTGTTGTGGTCATAGTCGTGAGGTGAAATTAAATTTGACAGAGCTGTAGTTATCTTCCCATGTAGACCTACTGTATTTTATACTATGGGCAACATGATCAAATTCTGTGCTGCCTAATACCACAGTCAGTCTGCATTCAATTGGTAAGTTTACCACAAACTAATAGGATGTGGATATGTTACCTTGAGTCGTGGTGTTCTTGGAGAAGAAAGTGTGCACCGCAATCTTGTCTCTGTCAGATTTCCCAAGCTTAGGTTTCAGACACACACTTCAAAGTTCCTCTAATGAGTGGAAAAACATTGCCGGCTCCTGCACGACATTAAAGAGTGCCATTTTTTGTGTGTGTTGTTAGTGCGTTATATTTCACAAGCTTTCCCTTCCAAATGTTAGCAACTCATTTTCACCTCCAGCACAAACAAACAGTGAAGTATCACCCATTGTAGCCAGTATCAAAGGCAGCATTTGTTAGCAATAAAATGCTGGTTTGAAATAGCTCCAACACAGATTTTTGTGCTCAAACACTGGCCAACATTTTTTATGCCATAGAAATCAAAAAGGGGAGAGATGGCTGGGAGAAAGAAGGTAATATATAAAGTGTGTAAGGGAACTGCCAGACAAACTACACATTACATACTTCAGTTTTATTTAATTGCTCAATAGCAAAGGCTTTGTTCTCACTGCTGTCATCTTTTCAGTTATTTTTTTCCCATTTTGATCGGCACTGTGTTGTTTGGAGAACTTGGCCCCTATTAAAAGCATATCGAATTTGGGACGTGCTTTCCAGCCTCCGTAACAGATATGGAGAATCGATAACAGCATTACAAGGCTGTGACAGAATCACCCCCCCCCCCCGCTCCTCTCATGTCTAAAAGGATGGCCGTGTGACAATGGGTCTCGCTCACGCTCCTGAGATCCTATCCAGGACGGATCACATTATCTGTAGGGTGGCATAAGCAGCCATTAACCCTTTAGTGACACTGTGGGCAGTGAATGGGGACTGAGAACGTACCTTAAACTGATCCAGCCAGTGCATGTTTAAATACACCAAGATCTGGATGCACTGTGAGTGTTGTGTTTCTGTTACAAGCTATTTTGACAGCAAGTTTCTGGCCCCATCAGTATCTGTTACTCCACGGTCTCAGTCGCCTGAGCCGCATTTAGCTCCCTCAGCATCAGTACCAATTCCATTTAGGGGTAAAAATGTAAAAATTCTCCCTCGACTCATTCCCAGGTGGTGTTTGTGAGAGAGAGAGAGAAAGAGAGGAATAGTTCAGGGAGACATACAGAAAGACGGAGAGGATAAAAAATGAGCAGAGGGGTTTGTTCAGGTTCAAGATGCATTGTGTCTGTTGGCAGCTTGTTGGGCCAACATTGTTTGACGTTCTACCCCTAGTGCGTTTGTGAGCCTTTGAGGGCTTTATGGCTCGGTGTGACTCTGCCGCCAATAGGTTCCAGATGCCGCCGGTGTGGGAACCAGGGAGTGGAGCGAGAGGGGAGACAGGGAAGAAGCATAACCAGGTGTGACCCATTGCAATCTGGGATGTTCTCCATGGATATTAAGACTAATATGCATGTGTGCGCGTGTGTTGAAGAAACGGTGGGATGCAATGTGTTCTCAATCTGACACTGGACCGACAAACGGACAGGTCCACAGCCTTTTGGACACATAAAAATACGTATACTTTTATGCACAATCTTTTTGTTAACTGCATATTTCTTCACTCCTGCAAGTAGCCCGTGCACCCACCCTCTGCCAAGGCACGGAGTTCATGGTTTGAGTCGCCTTGTTCAGCACATTTGCTGCTGGCACCAGTGAGGTCCAACATATGGCAGCACTCTGAGCCTTAAAGCCCAGCGTTGGGGCTCCGAACAGAACCTGCCAGCTCCACAGTGGCCTACTGTAGGGGAAAATTGTCAGCAGGACCATTTAAGGTCCCAAACCACAAGCACTGATAAATGTCTGCATTTCTCTATATAATTACCTTCAATCCGGTGTCCCTTTTCCAAGAGGCCAGGAAGGAAACAACAAAGCTCAGAACAGCAACAAAGCTTAACTGATAAAAAAAACAAACAGAAATGCTCTGAACACTGGCTAAATTAAATATCGTTCTGCTGTGTGTGATTTAAAGATGGGGGTGGGAAGGGGTGGGAAGAGGTAGGAAGCGGTGGAGCTGAGTTCAGCCAATCTGTTTTTCATTAAGAAAAGGTAAAATATACTAGAGGGGAAATTTGCATTAGCAAAAGGTCTATGGCAACGGAGGACAGCATAAGTTGAATGTCAATTGTCTAAGTTGATTGCAGGTTTTTGCATTTTATTGTTTAGTCTGTGTGGTCACAACATATGGACCTCCCATTACCAAAGAAACAATATTAAAAAACGAGATCAGATACAATTTAGAAATGTCTTTTTTCTAAATATAAATAACACAAGAGTTCACCAGTTTTTAGTGGGTTCAAGCGGTTAGATAGACTATATGCCTGTTTATGGCGTGCGGGGGCTGTGTGTCCTTGCTGCTATAGAGATCAACGCAGCGCTATAGAGATGGAGAGGCGTGACGCGTTAATGGCCCATCAGCCACACAAAAGGATACAGGCGGTCTTTGGCGTCCGGTCTGGCGCTTATAATCCCCCTAAAGTGTCTGGCTGTGCTAGTGTTAACTCACATGACTGATCAGCTGTTTCCGCTGTCGGCGTCTTCCCGGGTGTGAAACATGGCAAACACTAGCTGACATTAAAGAACAACTTGTCCGATTGTACCAAATTCCTGAAGACCTCTCTCCATTTTTCTCCCGTGAATGGGTTAGGTGGCCATGGCAACTTGTTTTGCTTCCGACATGTCAGCAACCGCTGATCTCTGTTTACTGGCGGATTACATCCAGAGGGTAGCGGCAATTTCTGACGAAACTAAACTGTAGCCTAGTTTATTTGCTTCAAACCAGTTGATGGAAATGTATTTCTCTGTCGCAACATTTCAAAAGTTTGCCTAAAATCAGCTTGATCTTTAATGAAAGCAGTGCTAGTGATTTCTGTGGAGAACCGAGAAGTGGATGATTTAGTTTTTGTCATTATCCTAACATGAATTCACTAAGCACAAGATGAGAGCAAAACAATCTCGTGTTGTTTGACATATTGACATAATTACAGCTTTTATAAGTGCATGTGTTAACTTTTGTTATTAAAAGTTGTTTGGTTTTTACGAAAAGAAGCTAGTCGCAGTACTAAAAGTGGTACGCAAGCATGCAAACATTACTATTGCATCACATAATAAAAAGAGATCTGCACCAGTTTCTCATCTTTGACCAATTTGTGTACCAACGTTTATTTAAAAAAGTATTTGCACTTTATTGGTTTACTGCACACAGAAGTGTTCTTGTTCTGATTTTATTTTCAATTTTGGATTTAAATGACTGGAGTTTTTCTTTTTCTTCTGATGCAAAATGCTAAACCATGGTTAATGTACGATGATGGAATAACGACAATAACACATTAATCTCATGAGCCTTCAGTCACATGCATTTTGAAATAGCTGTAGTATGCTATCTAAAGAAAAAACTTTTCCTATATAAGGCTTTTTATAGAAAAAAAGTACCTGCTACTGTTCTCACATGGCTGCTACTGTTGTCGATAATCCCTTCCTCTTCAATCCATCATCTTCAAAATAAACACAGGCCACCCCCCACCTGTGTCTGACTTAGAGGGGTGAGGGCCCGTTAACCTGCTCACACAGGCCACCGGCTTGGGCTGCCGATTCCCCGCCTCTCTGTTTAGATTATTTCCACGGAGGCGGGTGACTCTCTTGTGTCACTGATAAGAGCGCAGTAGGGTGGTGGCAAGAGGGTCAAACCACAAGGGGAATAAAAACTCAGGAAAACACTGGAAAAAATCTATTTATCCCCTAGAAAAAGTACTTTTCCCCCTAAACTTCTTCACCATGGCGCAAGGCTATTACACTGATAGAAATTCTTCTCCCTCCTCAACAGTCTGGCCCTGAGTACGCAAGGGGCCAGAGTCTTAGCCACATCTCAAGCTAATTTACAAAGATCCCGAATTATTCTCTTATCTTGGGCTTTAAAGGTTGTAAGGTTGATTAACAAGGCTCTGTCCTGTTTATCAGTTTGGGGCTGGGTGTGGAAAATAGCCTGCGATAAGTGCACAGACCATTAAACATTCTATTTCCCCTAATATTTGTCGGCAACCATCTGCTTAACTGATCTCCCTTCACTTTAATTAAAAGGGATTCCCGTCTTGTTGGGGTCATTATGTGCTGGCGGACGCCAGGAGAGGGGTTTGTGATGAGTTCAGCGTTCCCTCTGTCCCTGGGTTGCCAGAGGGCTTTTTTCATCCTCCCTTCCACCCTCTTCCGAGTTAACCCCTTCCTTTCCTGCCGCACTTCCACCTCGTTATTTAGCGGGTGGAGCAAACTAAAGAGTCCAACAATTCTTAAAGAGATCCGGTGTGTGCTGGTGCAAACTTTTCTCTCCACTAGGGCAGTGTGTAGATATTCACACTATCTCCCTCACCTCCGGGGCATGAGACTCTGGCTGTAATGGTTTGATTTGCCCAACACTAGTTGGATCGATGCGGCTGTTTACAGTTTCTCCCTCTCTCATCCCTTTTGTCTTTTTTCTAATTTAGTGTTCCCAAACCATGGACAGGGGTCTGAGTCTGTCTGCTGTGCTTGCATCTTCGCCCTCCTCCCCACTCTCCATCACTGTCCATTGATGTTTTTCCCCTCTCTTTCTTTTCTCCTCTTCCTCTCTCCTTCCTTGGTTGGTCTTGGAAAAAGAGCTGCATGCCTCCACACTTCTGGACAAGACTGATGGCTCGTCAATAGCATTAGCCAGCATTGCAGGCCTCACTGGTGTAGAACCAAATCAATAAGGCCCAGTAAAAAGTCTTATACGTGTATGCGGTCCATCCCAGCCAAGGCTCATGTTACCACAGATGAGTTTTTATAAGAATTCAGGAGTGACCATCTTTTTTATTCCCTTTAATCCCACATTTCCCCAGCAAAGCACTAACATTTATAAGTGGTTCTGCTCACAGTCATCCAGTCTTTTTCAGTATAATTATGTATTGCAACCTTCAAAAAGTTGAAAGAAATGTCTCTGTTCATTGTTACATTAAACATGAAAATTCAAATTTAGCAACTCTGGGATAAAGCACTGAAATATAACATCTTTTCTGCTCTGTCCACCTTAATTCTGGTAATCTTCTGGTATTACCTTCTAATTATAGTGTGCAATTACAATCAGCTAGTCCTCAATGAAAATTGATTTCTGCTTTCAGTGCAGCGACTGGACGGTGTGTGGCTATATTTGTGTGGGAGTATGTGTGAGGACATTTTTTGTAGATACATTTCAATGTTGGAAGAAGCAAAAATCTGAAATCACATTTAACAATTTGATATATAGTTTACCTACAGAATTATTTGTCTGTCTTTATTACCTGCACCGACTCACTAATCTGAACTTAGTGAGCCTTGAGAGATTCACACAGTGTAGTATAGCCGAGTGGTGCAACACTGTCTGGTTGATATTACTGTGCTCACTGCTTCATATGTCCTTCACTGACTGATATCTACTATTGATATGGTTTATAGATTAAAACAAGTTTTTCAGAAGGTAAAGTGTTGCTTAAAAACTTACTAACGATGTTTGTGTGTACGGCCTTTAGTTGCTCCTGCTGGTAGATGGCTCCTCCTCGCCGTGCCACTTTTTATAAAGTGCCTCTTTAAAGAGCTCATTGCTGCTAAACTGGCAGCTTCTTCTCTTCCTTCCTGCAGTTTCTTTGTTCCACAGTTCCATATCTTAAAAGCTCTAACTTGCATTAGAAATCACATAGACAATGAAAGACTGAAACATTATATCATATTATATTTTTGGTTTTAGAGATGTTCCTGATTTGAAAATAGTTAACTATAAAAATCAATTTGTTCATATCAGACGGTGGTAGCCCTTTTTAACCAGCAGAGAGTGTAATGCCAAAACACTATCAATCGTTAGATGCTACGTCTGTCTTTAGCTAGCTATAGGGTGACCAGACGTCCCGGTTTTGAGCTGCCTGTGCCGAGTCCCGACAAAAGCCTGTCGGGACGCTAAAATGTCCCAGTTTACACCAACCACTATGAAATTGTCCCGGTTGTCAGCGATTACATAGCCGACGTGGTCTAATTATAGCCCGAGCATTAACTAAACCCATGTAGGAAGACTGATAAAGCGTCCAGCATATGATTTTAACGTGTGTGTGTGTGTGTGTGTGTGTGTGTGTGTGTGTGTGTGTGTGTGTGTGTGTGTGTGTGTGTGTGTGTGTGTGTGTGTGTGTGTGTGTGTGTGAGAGACGTCAGTCAATCGGCGGTCTACGTCTGTAATCTGTCTGTCTATGTTTGCCCTGGGCTGGCACATATTCATGTTAAAAAGCGGGTGGGTGCACGAGCACTACGGTCACGCGCAAAGTGTCCCGGTTTTAGTTCTGGGAAATCTGGTCGCCCTAGCTAGCTAACAACATTACACTAGCTAATAACGGTCTGTAGCTTAGCTAGCTAAGAGAATGCCAGCAGCTAACTTTGCTGTGCTTCTGCCTGTGCAGGTTTCTCATAAAGATGATTTACTAATAGCAAAATAGATAATCAATTTGACTACATCTATACACCGTGTGTGTAATTATGTGTAGTATACAGTGTTATAGGGTGGCGTGCTTTGACGGTGTCCAAGTAGTTAACACTATTACAGCTTGATTTTTCTTCAGCCCCCTATTGTACGACGTTTGCATGTTCTCTCTGCAGTGGAATTGGTTCTTTCTGACAGCGTTGGCTTCCTTCCACAGTGAAAAGACATGCTGTTGAACTGCAGCCAAAACGCTTTGCAGGCACTCTTGACTTTCATTTGAATTTTTAAGATAACCTCTGTAAGATGTAGCCATGTCTCAGTCGCTTGAGTTTCACTGCTGCTTGTGGCCGGAAAAGAGAGCCGTGTCCTATTTATTTGTCCTATATACTGAACTTGCCCGTAAATGTGAAGGTGAATGTGAGGTAGCGATTTGTCTTTTTTCTCTGTAGGGTACTGGTCTACGCAGGTTTACAGTGCTTGAATAACCAATCTGATATTTTATTGTAAGTCAACCAGTTGCGTTGAATACCTATTTCTGAAACATAACATTTAAGCTTAGCCTATCATTGACAGACGTGGACTCTTCAATGGACTGCCTCCAAGGTCAGACAGACAGATGGACTGATGGACACTTTGCCCTGTCAAACACCCCCCCCCCCCCCCACCCCCTCCCACACCCACCAAAAACACCCCCCACCTCTTTTTTTTTTTTTTTTTTTTTTTTTTTTTTTTTTTTTTTTTTTCTATCTTTCTCTAACGCAATCGAGCTCCGCCTCTCAAAGGTCAGCCGGGCCGCGCGCCTTCCCCCGCCAGCAATGTTTGTCAGCCCACCAACCCCCCCCCCCCAAAAAAAACACCCTTGAGTTGTGGCGGACAGCGCCCACCTCCTCCCTAGTGGGAGGTCGAAGGGAGTCTGTGTGTGTGTTTTTAAGATGGGTGGCTGAGACTATCTGTGAAAAGTGGGGGGGAGTATCTTTTACTAACCCTGCATATAATCAATACCATCCAGCTCTTTCCTGAAATGTTTGTGTGTGTGTGTGTGTGTGTGTGTGTGTGTGTGTGTGTGTGTGTGTGTGTGTGTGTGTGTGTGTGTTGTGCAGTTATCAACAGTGACAGGGGATCAAGGAACTGGCGTGTGACAAAGAGGAATGGTGTCTAATTCAAGGTCATAAAGGCCTGTGTCACATCTTTACTTTCACAGAGGGGAGGGAGGAGGCATTATGTTCCTGTTTGTTACCAGAGCAAACATGACATCCCTGCTGGAGCTCATATCAATTTGTAATTTGACCCCCAGTCACAGCAAATGATGTCAGCACAGGTCGCTTTTCCAAAATGACCCTGCATTTGTCCGTTGTCGTTGTCAATTTCTGTCTTCAGCGTCACTTTGTTGTTCTATTGTTAAGCCGTTTTTTTTCTCTTTGACTGATGCTAATATTCATAGATCTTCAGATTTGTTTCTCTTTGAGTGATGCTAATATTCATAGACCATATTTTTTTATTTGATGTGGAGTTGTACATGAAAATATTGATGGTTTTCTAGTGCTCAAAGCTTTCATACAGGGATGGAAAAAGCTTTTTTCATTACTTGTTTTCTTCAAATTCTGTGCTTTTTCTTCTTATTATTATTATTATACTAAAAAATGATGCCAGTTTTAAGTACATTTAGAATCAAATTTTCCCAAAACATAGTTCCTTCACAAGGGCATTTAATTTAATTTGAGCATATAATCAGACACAGCTGCTGTATGTCCTTTGTTTCCCTCCTTCAGTGACCATCTTACTAATTTGCTAGGACCAGCAGCACCTTCTCCTCATGCCAGTACGTCTTTTAATAACTCTATTAATCTTATCGTCCACTAATTGGTCAAGATAGCCTTTTCCCTAGTGATTTTTATCATAGAGCAATTAAGAGCCCAGTAAAAACCTGCTGAAATCACAGGGTCTTGTTAAAATGGCTTGATTGACACATAGTTTCGGGGATCTGCAATTTCCTTCTACCTTATTGTATAGAGAAGGGTGTCTTTTCAAGCTACTTCACTTTCATTAAATAACAGAATTTGAATAAAACTGCTATGACAAAATGCCAGTGACTGATAAATCTTTAATATAAAAATTGTACAAGAATTCTGATACAAATTACAAGAGGTATTTGGACAAAATATGAATAAAATTCCATTTACATCCCAAAACCCTTATGCATTTTATGCAAAAACCATAGACAGTTATGATACAAAAACAAATACAAGAAAGGCAAAAAAAAAAAAAAAGAAAAGAAAGAAACAAGAGTCTTTTAGAAAGAGGACCATTTCTTCCTCCTGTCTGCAAATGGGAAACACCTGTTTAGGTAACATACAGTATTCATGAGGCTTTCAAATCACCATTTTGACACCAAAGTGACGCAAGCTCCCCTGCTCTGTTCGTTCTTTGCAGTGCGACGATGTAGCCATGCAACGCTGTCGAGTGCCAGTGCCATAACATGGGCTTTTAAAGACATAAATGCATTGGATACACAAAAACAGTGTGAAAAAAAAAAAAAATCTAAATTCACCAGGTCTCAAGCTTATTTACACTTTAAGACTATAAAATATAATTGGCACAATGGAAAACATTATATGAATTAATTCTCGACATTTCACAGGTTCCAGTTCAAATTAATGAGGGTATAATGAGGGTAGTTTTTTTTTTTTTTTAAGAATATAACTTGAGACTGAAGCATCTATACAAAAATGTGTGTATTTTTCTTCCATCTGCCTATTTCTTACAATGTCCTATCAAACATTTTAATCCCACTTTGTTACATGACTAATAACTGGACAGTTTGCATGCAGTGTCACCTCTCATTCTCTCCGCTTACACCTATTGTGCTCACGCTGTGACGTGAACAAAACGGACAGTGATTAACAGGTCAGCCGCTTTAGCCGTTTGCCATCCACTTCTCCCCTCTGTGTGCTATGTAGAATTACAGAATAACTGATGCCTGACGCTCGTCTAATCAAATATTAAAGATTCACTTCAGTGGTCCGGGCCAATCGGGCGCTCTAAGTGACGTGTTCCCGCGGATCCACAGCCCGGTCACTAGGTAGCAGGATGCACCTGGGTCCATGTGGTTGGAGAAGTAAGAAAGACAAAGATTGGATTGGGGGCTCTCTCAGAGGAGAAGGGGGAAATTGGTGGTCATTTCTCAGAGGAGAGAAGAGTGTAGGGGAGAGGGGTGGAAATGTGAGGGCTGGCTCGATCGCTCTCCAGCAGGCAATCTAGAAGAAGCTGGCGAAGACTCCTGGGGAGTCCTGGCCCTGCTGCTCTCTTGCTCTCTCCTCTCCCTGTGTTCCTCTCTTTCTCCCCTGCCTTGTTAAGTGACTGCCGCAAGGCTCCAGCCAGACCACTTTCTAAGCCCAATCCCTTTCCACCATCTCTCCCTTCTCTCTCTCTCTCTCTCTCTCTCTCTCTCTCTCTCTCTCTCTCTCTCTTTCTCTTTCTCTCTTGCCGTCTGTCTCCTTTGCTATGCTGGACTTTGCATGTTTTCTCAGCTCTGTTTCAAGCCTCTGAGCTGGCATGACCAGCATCATGCAGGACTCACAAGCAGCCCGTAGGAGGTGGGAGAATTGTGTTATAAGAAAGTCTCTTCTATGATATTCAGTTTTCTTCCTGGCATGTACACAGATAGAGGTCACGCACAGCAGCTGCTTGAGAAATGGACAGCAAGGAACAGTGCATGAAGAGTGTGGTGGAGTCTAAAAAACACTGAGAGAACGTGTTTTCTCAGATGAAGAAGGGCATAGCTTTCTTAATTCTGGAGAGTTCAAATCAATCTGTGAACTTGCTGGCCTTTTTAATATATTTTCTTCATTAAACAGTGTCCTCTTTAGGTTAAATGTAAATGGAAAAGTATTAGAAAATGAAAATAAATGTTAATGAAATACTACTACTTATAGGAGCTTTGAGCTTTCCATGCCTGACTCAGTGCTTGCTCACACCATCCTCCATAACAGAATATTAGCTTTCTATGTAGTGTCAGCAGCTATAATGTTAATGGTAGATGGAGAGTTTTGTTTCCTGTGTGTGTGTGTGTGTGTGTGTGTGTGTGTGTGTGTGTGTGTGTGTGTGTGTGTGTGTTTGTATGGTTGTGTGTTAGAGAGACAGCTGTCAGCAGGGTTCCTGCAGTAGCACTTTTTTATTTCTGCCAGAGCGAGTGCCGGGGGGATTGAATGAGTGAATGAGGCAGCAAGCGCCTCAGTGAAACCCACTCCTGGGAGAAGGCAGGGGTTCCTGTACTCAATTTTCCCTTCACTTGGGATAAACAGGCAATTACCCATCCCTTTTTCCTATGCCATGGCCGTCCGGTGAACTTAAGCATACACTATTAGTGTGTGTCCCTGTAGGACTTGCGCTGTGGGGTGTGGAGGTGGTAAGTGAGTGGCGGGTTGAAGAAATGGGTAAGGCGGTTGTTAAATGACTGCGCTCTGACAGACAAAGAGAAAAACAGAATGAGGGTAAAGAGCTGAATTGAATTATCAGCGACCCTGAATCAGAATAAGCACACACAGAAAATGAATAGATTAACTGAATTCAGCTAAATTGAATGGGTCAAATTGAATTGTTCGGAGCACACAGTCTCTGTCCTTTCTTTTCTCTTTCTGTCAGTGTCATAGTCTTGTCAGCAACCTTGGAGTCTGGCAGTGTAACGAAGTGACAAGTGAGTTATTAGACAGAAGAAGCTGGAATGGCAGGGACGCCTCCAGGTAACGGAGAAGCAGCACATTTTTAATGATCGCTGCTGTCATCCTTTCCTCCCTAGTCAGCCTTCCACCTCCGCAACCTTTCCATCAGCCTCAGCTCTCTGTCTCGCTCTCTTTATCTCTGAGAAGAGAAGACTGAAAACTGCATGTGTCATATAGGTGGAGTCTTAAAAAAAAAAAAAGACATGAAATATTTCACTAGAATAGGTCATGTCTATATTGCAAAATGGCTTAAGTATGAAACAAATGGAACTCAACACTGTTATGGATGTAAGGTGTTGTGAATACTGTACAGCACACCACGTAACACATATTTTTCCCTCTGTGTAGCACCAGTCAAGTAAGAGAAGATCTCCTTGTATTGTAACACATGGCATTGCTAATACATTGATAAACAAGTCAAACTGAGGAACAATCTCTATTTTTTGTCTTTTTACAAAAAATATTCTTATACTGGACAAACACATCTCCATGAAGATATATCACCCACCAATAAATACCCCTTCCCTTGGCTACTTTGCCCAGTTACTGGAAATATTTGTACCGTAAGACAGTCATGGACATGTTAAAAATGGCTGCAAACAACAGCCAGGAAAATGGCAACATCTTTCATAGAGTACATTTGTAGCTGACACTCAGCAATGGAAACCGATACCGAAAATATCACAGCAAAAGATTTAAGACTCAAGTGCATCATATTAATCCAATGGGGCATGATTTAAGTACATACTGCCACACTAAAGGAGCTCTTCTTAAGCAAACAATTTAGTTTTGTTTTGGTCACAGTTGAATGACTATTTCCATCTTTTTTCTCTCTTTTTTTTTTTCCTCCAATCTATTGGGACAGTTATATTTCATTAAGATGCCTTTTGTAAGAACAACCACGAGTTCTTGATAACTTTGTTTGACAATGTCACAATAATGTCATGCTTTACACAGATGACCCCACTGAACCTCTGAAGTAATTATCGTGATCCGACCTGGTAACCATACACAAATTAAACAAACAAAGAAAGAGGAGAGACTTTATCAATATTTAACTCCTTTGTGTTTGTGAAACAGCAGTTTATATTCAGTCACACTTGGATTTGTTGTGAGGCAAGACACTTTGGAGACCCTTTCTGAATACGTTGTTTAGCGATCGGGAAGATCTCAGGTTTTGTTCAGGGCGGTGAGACGTTTTCTGCTGTGAAACTGTTTGAAACTGAGCATGTGCAAAAAGAAACTGGCACAAGTACAGTATGTTGAAGGTATTATCATTTACCTTGGCACTGTAGCCATCAATGACCCCGTACAACATTTAAACTCACCATTGCAAAAGTCCTCATAATAATATTACACATCCCCTTGTATAGATGCAAAGTGCAAAAACTGAACTGGTATGCTAAAGCTCATAAACATAACAGACAAAAAAACAAAAACAAAAAAAACAATAGAAATACAGAGAATGATATCAGTGTAGGAGCCTAAAAAAGCATGCCGGCAACCTCTGAATATCTAACAAGTAGATAAAACAAGTCACATGATATTCTTTTTTTTCCCTAGGACTTAGTTTAAAACGTGTCTTTGAAGCTAACATAAATGAGTCAAGCTAGTAAGATGCTACCTCTTTCTTGCCTATAGCTGGAAGTATTGTACTGGACTGTAACATAAAACCATAACGAGAGAGAAAAAAGAAGCAAACAACCATCAACACAACTCTTTTACACCAAAAGCCTCTTGGAACATTATTTACAAATGAAGCTGTCATGCTTTTGTAAGGGGTTGATTTAAAAGCTATCATTACACAAATACAACAAGAAGATTTTCTTTTTTTTTCTCAATACTATCATTTCTGCAGGCAAAGTCACAAATAAGAGTTTGAATAGATTCTTTGGAGACGGACAAAAACAAAGCGGGGAGAAGTCTCAAAGGAAAGATGGAGGGGCTTATGCAAAAAAAAAAATAGTTATAAAGCAAACTCCATGCGCAAGAGCGTCATCCTGTTCTTCCAAAGAAGGAAAAGTCAAAGGTCACAATAATAAACTGTATTTAGAGTCGATGAATTTTATAGAGGGTTATAGAAATGTCTTGCAATGACTTACAGAGGACGGGCAGGAGGCATACAGGCATTTAGCTTGTATTTGACGGCCCTGGGCCGGGATTAAAAGCTAATTTGAGGAGGAATAAGGATGAGGAACGAAGGGAGGAGCGGGCCGACTGACCGCAGGGTCGAATAGCAAGGCATTATTTAGTCTATTATTGTAGAGAAGGGCATGTTTTTATGGAGGTTGGGGTTCTGAGAGTGTCGATTACGGCTGCGCACAGAGCTGAACACCATGTTGCAACCGGGGATTTTGCACTTGTGCATCTCGCGCAGGTGCACAGTCTTGTAGTGCACACGCAGGGTTCCTTTGTTGCTGTACATTTTATGGCAGATGTTGCAGAGGATCCCACTGTTGCCACCATTACTGCCCCCGGTGGGCAAAAAAAGGAATGGTGAGGAGGAAGGTTCCAAACCCTCACCAGGTCCTTCTCCTCTTAGTTCTCCAGTTTCATCCCGATGCCTTCTTTCAGCCCGCCCCTCGGCATGCTGGGAGCAGTCCTCCCCCTCACTGTTGCCCTCCTCCTCATCCTCTTCTCCCTCCTCCTCCAGATCATCCAATAGGATGCCTTCATCGCTGCCCTCGTCTGACTCATGTGAGGAGTGGACGCTGCTGCTGGATTGTACACTGGATGTGGTGCTCAGGTCCAACACCATGTAGTCGTCTGGCTGGGCCCGGGAGAAGCCGTTGGTGTGGTGGTTTTTAAGGTTATGGTTGAGAGGGTGGTGGGGATACTCACTGCTCATGGGGGAATGGGCATTGTGGTTCATGCCAGTGGGCCGGAGACTGGCGCCTCCGATGCCAATCCCGGCATATCGGTCCAAGCCCATGTGGTGCCCGGCGTAGATCTTTGCCAGTAACTCGGCTCGCAGGTCCTTGGGCAGTGGCGGGAGTTGGGGGTCCAGGACAATGTCGTCCAGCTCTTTGGTCAGCAGTTTGCGGTGCAGGTTGATGTTGGAGCTGTGCCTGTGGGGAGACGGTCATAGTTGTAAATCAGAAGGCTGCCAGTTTATGAGTAATGTAAATTTCCTCTCAAAAACAAAATAGCCACAGTGTTAAAATACACGTATTTGTACATACAAAGATGTATTTTACATATTGTCAACTTTTGTGAAATGGCACCAGGCTACAAACATTCAATACCTAAGAACCACTACATTTGTAAATATGTAATTATTGTTACTATCAGTCGAGACACAGACAGTCACATAGAAATAGAAAATCATCCTGTAGCTCTCCTCAGAAAAGTCTTCTAAGATTGCACAGAGAGAGAGAGAGAGAGAGAGAGAGCATCCTGCTAGTGTTTACCGCTGTCAGCATGTCTGCACTGCACAGCCCTCAAATCCAATAGACTCTGACTCAATTAAATACTCCACCATATTGAATGGGAGTTTATCAATTGATTCGAGCTGTGGTAATGTGATAATCGAGGGGAACTGGATAGCATATTAGCACTAGGCCCTGACAGCATTATCGCATTCGTTCCCTATTGAAGGTGGCTTAATCGAGCACCTCAATGAACATGTCTTTATGTAGCCCTGGATTTAATTAAGATGGGCATTTTTTCCCAAACACAAGGCGAACTGTATCGCACAGTGTGCTACAGCTGATGAATAAAACTAAGTAACAAGTGCCATGCTTAAGCCAAGATACCATTAGTGAGGATTTCAGTTAGCACACAAAGCCATGCTACAGGATGCAAAGTGAAATGGGCTTAAAAAATCTAATTCAATGCCTTTTCACTCCAATTTCACAGTTGTCAAGTCAGACTAAAACAAAGGGGTCCCACTGCACACATGTCACAATAAAACTGCATAACACAGAAAGGAAACTTAAGCAACTAATGACCGGCGTCAGAGATGACATACACAAGGCCCATTCCTCTCATATCAGGTCAGCACTTACATCAAATAAGAACAAAATAATATGCACAATAAAATAACACTCTGTGCCTTTAATGTGAGGGGTTTCCATGCAGGGAGGGCATGTGTGTGAAACAAAACAAAACAAAAAAAGAAGAAAAGAAAACGGTCATCCTTAGCAGGATGGGTAAAAATGGAGTCACAATGGATAGTAGAGCTTACCAGCAGTGGCAGGGTTGATGCAGTCAAAAAGGGTCCCTTTCCTTTAATTATTTACTTCCCTATCCGACATTGTCCTGCAAGAGGTAGAAATACATTCATTTGAGGGACCCTTTTCTGTAAACCAAGCAACCAGGAGCCTGTCCACTCAAGCATCGTCAGCATTGAGGAGAGAGAGCGTGGCAAATCAATCGGCTGTGGCTGTCACTGCATGTTTGCACTTGTTTTTTTCTGTTTGTGTGCGTGTGTGTGTGTATGTGTGTTTGCGTCTGTGTATGTGTGAAAAACGGAAAATATACTACTTCCATAAAGCGGGACTTCGATCAAAAAGACCTTTCTTCTTTTTTATCCTTTGATAGTACAGTTGCACCCATATGGTGTTAGCTTATGGCTAAAACATGGGTTTCATGACTCAATGTCTGTGGTGCTGTACAGTATCCCTGTCTAGTCAAACACATGGTTCAACGCTTGGCTGTGAGGGGTCCGAGTGTTTTAAAACAGTCTCAGATATGCCGTGATCAGTATATGAAGAAAGGGGCAGTATTTCTATGGGGCTACCAAACAGGCTTTGACAGGAAGAGGGGCCACAGATTTGCTCAGTTAAACCTGAAGTTCAGGATGCTGTTGATGATGCTCAGGTAGGCAGGTCCTTTGCAACATGTCTCCATCTCTATAACATCACCTTCTCACTGCTAATAAGCTCTAAGTTAACCATGGCTATCTCAGTTTCAGATATTAAAGTCAAACATGCTAAATATCATGCAGTAAGTAGTCTGCGCTATAGCTACAGTAGCCATTTTAAATACTCAGAAATGCACACCACATGTTAGAATATTACAACAATATCTAAATAAAAATGATTCACATTTACTTCAATCTGCTAATGAATTGTACAGATATATGAAAATAAATAAAAAAAATGGAAGGAAAAAGTCAATTTCTGATATATCATTTGTAACCATTTGGAAATGATTTAATAGAAAGGGGAAAAAGAGCCCAGTTTATGATCATTTTGCCTTAACATTATTTAACTCCTGTGTCGGCAATGCCTCCTTACCCTAAATAATCAAAATAAGTCAGTTGAATCCACACACAGTGGGCATAATGCACTTATCCCTTCATTTATCAGATTTAGACTTTCTGCCCCATTTCCCACTCCCCTTCACCTCCATCACTCCACTTCAGTACGCTCTATCTTTCCTCCCCCAAACCCAACTCCTTAGCCACCCCGCTCCATCTCTACCTCCCTTTTTGACAGTAATGTGGCAAGCAAACCAATTTGACACTCTCATCTCTGCCCAAAAGATGGGGGATGCCTCCAGAGAGCCCATTTTTGACTGTGCAGAGGAGGTAGAGCGAGTGTGTGGCTGTCCCAACCGGCGTTAATCATCTTTAGGTTCATCTGATGGCCCTTGCCCTTGTTTTTGTGTCAGTGTGTGTGTGTGAATGTGTGTGTGTGTGTGTGTGTGTGTGTGTGTGTGTGTTGTCTAAATGACTCATAATGTGTAAATGAGATGGAAGGCTGAGTGGTATTAAACTGACACTACTGGTTCTTTGTCTTTCCTGTCATTTGGGGTGTGTTATGAGGTTTTGGGTGTAAGTGGGAGGACAAGAGTTTTAGTAACATTTATCACTCTCTGTCACTGCTACAGTATATCTGCTTTGCATTGTTTCAGTCTGATCAACAGCCTCAAATAAATTACTGCATAGACATTAAAAATGCATTAAATATCACACGGAAAACTTTTCCATGTACTATAATTAAATTGATAACCGCGTGCTTGCATGGGCGTCTATATGTTATTAATCAAAGAATAAAATAAAAATCCTCTTATTCTCTTCAAGATACATCACAAGGAAACTCAATGATAATTTAAAGTGAAGTGATATCTTTTCCGTATTTTAATCAGCAGATATTTTGATCTGGAATGAGTGGCTTTTGCTAACATATTCTCTCTATGAGCAGCGTGCCCTTTGTTTATAAGAGACAAACAGAGAGCTAATTGTGAAGCAGCGGAGCCGGGCCCACATGCCGTGAGGGGACCGAGGGAACGGGAGGGAGACAGAGAGAGGAAGGAGAGGGGAGGAAAGAGACTCTCCAACATAATTAACCTTCACTCTCCGTTTGCAGTGGCCCATGCAGGGACCACGGGCTGTGCGCTGCTGCACCATGGGAATGTGGAAGAGGGAGGACACTTGCTTGCTGTAGCGACACAGGCGCAAGTTAAAATGTTGGATTGACGGTTAAAAAAGAGAAGCAGTAAGACAAGTCTCGTCAACGGTTTAAAAATTATGATTAACGAAGCCAATAATTGTGATGATTAGTGGTACGCGCGTCTTTCCAGCAGTTAATCATGCAGCTTCTTCAACACTTCTGCCGACGCTGCTTGCTCCCCACAATAAATATGCAATCATTTACCTCCGTGCAGCAGGCGGCCAAGAGGCTGGGAGAAAACACCCCACCGTAAAACCACACATACACACACACACTTATGTTGGTCTCTGTTTTACGCTGAAAAACACACACATTACATGCTTGCTTGGGGGCACATTAAATTATCCTTTCCTGCATTATTGCGTGTGTGTATGTACAGTATGAGTTTACTAATGTTTGTGTATGTGTGTTTAATCCTACCGTCTTCTAAATAGGGCAGGGATCCAAAGTGAACAAACACTAGTGGTACTTTTTTTCCGTGGCAGCACATTTACAATGTGTCCTACTCTGACAATGTCATTGGCTCTTGGTTGTTTTTCTTGGTAGATCAAATGACCTCTCCTATTTTTTCTTCTTCTCTTTGATACGGGAGCTTTTGATGCTGGTGTCTGATGGTGTGTTTACGTGCCTTTGGATTTTCACTCGGTCAATGGACTAATCAGATATGCAGAGGTACTTGGACTTTCCTGTTGCTGGATGTCAACAGCTGTGTTTGGGAGGTTTTGAGAACAGGAAGCCAGGCAGGGCTGCATATTATAATACTGCTTTAGCATATATTATCCAACTGCAAAAACAACAACAAATAACCACTGGTTTACCTTCCTCTTATTGTAATTCAGTGTGCCTATTCTTCTAATGGATCTTTTTTTTAATTTTTTATGACAATTACTTTGTGTTAAGTATTCCTTTCCTTTATACAACCACCAGGCAGAGCTGCTAATAAATCACTTTTGCTAACACAAAAAAATCTAATTATGGGAAAGAATGGAGTTTGACCTATCTAATTTACTTGTAATAAACATTCTAAACATTATTTTGTGCAAATATCTTTGTTCATGCAGTTTAATCTTATCAGAGCATTATGCTCTTATGAAAAGAGCTACATTATATTCCCATTTATTGCCACCATTACACTCAAACATACATTATGTCATTAGAGGATTGTCCAAGGACAGAGTCAGAGAGCCCCAGGGTTCCTCAAGCTATGTACAATGTACAGTTATGCCCTTCTTTCTGTTGTTTTGTTCCTTGTTTGAACCAGCGGCTAATTAATATATCCCATATGTTATCAGGAATTTATCCCCTACAGAAATAGTATGTGAACAATAGTGTGCCCAGGTCTCACCCACCCAGAGCAATACTGTATAGCCCCTGGCTCAAAGATACTTTATGTTCACAGCAGTAATCGTTCCTTATCCTATAAAGTTATCTCTCTCGAATATGTTCTGCCACTTTATGTGTTTGAATGGTATTTACATGCTGGTGTTTCATCATGGAGTCACACACACGCACACACACACACACACACACACACACACACACACACACACACACACACACACACACACACACACACAGATATCCAGGCTGACACAGGAAGGGAGCAAGCATAGAAAAAGTTCATGTTGAGGTGTTGCCTTTTCTTTGTGCATTATGGTCTGATCTTTGAACGCTCTGTGCCTGTCTAAAGCACTCCACTCACCCCTGGCTTTGATATCTACCTATCTACCATTGGAATCTTTTCTCATGTTAAATTCCCCTACAAATGTACTGTGAAGATCTCATCTTGCTATTTAAAAGTTTTGATAAGGCAGTTATAGTTTATATCCAACAACTGTTTTATAGCATTAGGAAAGTGATTGAAAGATGTATAGAAGAGCAAATAGTTTTCTCTGTTATCCATTTGTACATATGTGTGTCTGCATCTGTGCATGTGTGCGCATGCACGTTACACAGCAGGTCGGTCGTGCCTTAGGCATCCTCTATTCCTAAAGCCTTGTCAAAAGAGGGGTGCTCACCGTTGGCAGAACACCACACTGAGGCAATGCATGCTATAATAACACTTCCTGTCATCTTGCTGCTCTCGGCACAGCTGTGTCAGGTGAGCAGCAGGGTTTCACCTTCACTTCAACGCTACCTTGTCTCCTGTTTTTCTCCCCCTGTTCCCCTCCCACATCACTTCTAATAGTAGTCCCAGAATCACCTGCTCTATTTACATGCTGGTAATGAACAAACAGTGGTAGGAACAGATGCCACAGAAACAACAAAATGTAATAAAAGACTCAGGGTAAAAAAAAAAAAGAAGAGTTTGGGTGGAGGGAGGTAGCCGTGGTAGAGGAAGAGAGGAGGTTGGAGGGGGCCAGTGTGTGGGTGGACAAAACACTGAGGACAAATATAAAGCTCCCTCTAGGAAGACTTGTTTCCCAATTGGAAGCATGCAGTGTGTTGCAACTTGCCCCTTACTTAAATAAAAGTATAACTTGTCACGGATGTTACAAGATTTTATTTATTTTCTATTCCCCTTAAAGCACAGAATGAGTAAGGCTGTTATGTAGAGAAGCTGAGTTCTATTGAAAAGATAGTGTGAGCATGAGAGTTATTTGTTACACTTGAAGTACTGTGAATTTTAGAGAGAATTTACAATTTGTTTCAAGGGCCATTTTACACAATGTCCCTGCTCATTGTTTACGTGACTGGCAAGGGAATGTGATTTTCAATGTCGCCAAACCTAAAATATGAATTTACACACAGCTGTTTTTGATATTTATTTAATTCCTCTATTAACTGTAATTGTAAGGGATATTATTACTGGCTATGTAAAGGATTGGGAAATTCTACCCATTAAGCATGTCTGGATGCTGGCCAAACCTAACATTTAAAAGTGCTCGCATGATGCAAAAAGGAATAAGTTTGTAATCTTTTAGGGAGTCTGTGCTTGCCGAGGGCACTTGTCATGTTATGTACCTGCAGCATGTGTTATGGCATCAACCTGCTGCCACTGCTGCTACAGCATATATATGCTGTGGAGTGAGTGTGTGGGACTGATATGTGCTAACAAGCCCAGGTGAGTACGGGTAGCCTCACCTCCTAATGCGCTAATAAATGCAGTGGTTTGACAAACCGCTGTCTATGTTAATATATGTGCCTTCACATCCCTGTCACAAGGTGAGGCAGGGAGGGCAGGTAAACAACACACTGCAGCTGCAGGGTTGATGGGTATGGAATGGTGCATGTTTGAATGTGTGTGTATGTGTTTCTGATCCTGACACCCTAGTCTTCTGAATTTTGACTTGACAAGAAGCAGATGCCCCTGAATCAATTTTTTGTGTCGAATTAGCTAACAGATGTTAAGTGATAGCCTATCCAGGTAAATGTCATAGAGTAATGAAATACTGCAGGCTAAATGAGGGTCTCTCACAAAAATATCTAATGAACTATGTTTTAAAATGGCTTTTAAAAAAACACTATACCCTTACAAAAAAAAATTTAATTATAATAGATTATAAATATTGAATTAAGCATTTCTATTAAACCTACCTGTGACTGTCACAGTTACATTAAAATAAAATGGTTACATTACCAAGTTCTAGCACTGACCTGTCTCGGCTCCGCCGGGAAGGGAAGGCAGCGTTGCAGCCAGCCACAGTGCACACATGCATCTCTTTGAGATGCACATTCTTGTAGTGCAGTTTCATGCTATAGGAACTCTTGAAGCTCTTCTTACACACATAGCAGATCTTGGGGTCAGGACTTGAGCATGGGTCTCCCTCTGGTGATTGAGAAGAAGGGAATTTGGGTGGGCTGGCACCGTAGCCCATCGAAGAGATGAAGCTCTCATGCAGAGCAGCCATGCTTGCAGCAGCAGCAGCCGCTGCCATGCCTCCGTTATAGAGGCCATACTGGCCCATGCAGAACATGTCGTAAGTAGGATCGTTGAGTTCTTCCTTGATCCTGATAGGGGGCTGATGAGGGGAGGGTGAGGAATGACCCTTGCCTTCCATTTCCTTTCTCAACTGGGCTTCGTCACAACCCTCATCATCCTGTTCCTTGTCCAGACACCTTCCACCCCTGCTTTGCTTTTGCTGTTCCTCCACATCCATCAGCTCATCACGGTAGAACATCTTGGAATCAGAGGTTTCAGATTCGTTCTCAAAGTCTCTTTCATGATCCTGGTCCTCAGAGGTGAAGCTGCCCATACAACGTAGCTCACCAGAGCCTTGCAGATCATTCCCACCCCTGCTGTCACTGCCAGTCCCTTCCCGGCATTCATCTTCACTCTGTCTCATCATGCCTCTCAGAGCTAGGCCAGGGCTCATCTCATCCTGGGAAGGGGATTGCTGCCCACTGCCACCACTGTGGTTCCCAGTACCACTGCCACTGTTGTTGTTGCTGTTACAGTTACCATTCATTTTGACATTGTTGTGAAGAAGGGATGAGTGATGGTGGTGATTATGGTGGATGTCATCATCATCATCATCTTTGTCCTCGTATTCATCAGCCACATCAATCACTTCCTTCTCAATCTTCACTGGCATGCTTGATTTACGAGGCTTCTTTTTGGGCGTGGGGTCACTGCTGCCAGTGTTGAGGTCGTGATTGGCGCTAGTTGTGTGTAAGCGGTGGGACATGGGGACTATCTCTGACATATGAACATTATTATGTGAAGCCACTGCTGCAGCAGCCAGGAGATGCTGTTGTTGGTCCATCAGGGTGGTACTGTTGGTGGTTGTGGGCAGGATGGGGCTGGTGGGCAGTGACACAGGAGGACTGACAAGGTCCGCAGGGGACAGTAGTGTGCGGTAGAAAGGGGGTACTGGCTGGACAGGCTGCACTGACTTCAGCGACGGGAAAACCAGTGGGCTTTGCAGGGGTGACTGAAGCATCGGGTCTACCGGTGGAGTAGTGAAGCCCAGTGGTGGCCTTCCAGGGCTGGTGAGTGTGAAGCCACCATTCTTGGTGCTTGAGATGACAGGTGTACCAGTGGTTGAACGGATGAGGTCCTTGTCGCGATTATTGCGCAGCATGGGCATGTGCAACCGTGGATTCGGGTTGGCACTGTGGCGGTTGCGACTGCGTAGTGAGCTGAAGACCATATTGCAGCCCTCAATGGTGCAACGGTGTTTGATCTTCAAGTGTACAGCATTATAATGTATCTTAAGTGTGCCCTTGTCATAAAAGGTTTTGCCACAAGAATTGCAGCAAACACGACCCTTGCGTGAGGTGGAGCCCATGCGGCGCATACGATGCATCTTGGAGGAAAAGGAAGCATGGGTGATGCTTTTAGACTGCTCATCCTTTACAAGGTGGTGGTGGGCCTGGTGGTCGCTCAACCTGTTGGATTGCTGAGATTGATTTTGGGAGTGCTGTTGGCCCTGCTGCTGCTGTTGGAGCGATGTTTGCTGTTGCTGCTGTTGTTGAGCCTGCTGGGTGGAAGGGGTTGGTGAGATGGGTGATGCCCTGTTGTTGGGCTCTGTCTTGGGTTCAATGTTGTTCATGGGTCCCAGAGCTCCACGGCTCGGGCTCTGGCCTGTGCGGAAGGGTGATAGGGACACTTCTGACTCACTGGTGTCCACTTGTTCACCTTGGTTTGGCAGGCTGGGCTCCCGGAGCCGGAGAGCAGACTGCTCCAATGGCATGCCATTGGGGGGCAAGCCAAGCATAGGGGCAGAGACTGGGTTGATGTATTGGAAAGGCAGGAGGAAGGCTAAACTGTTGGGGATATTCTCAAAATGGTGAATGCTGGATGGGCTACTGTTTTCCAGATGTGTCAGGAGCCCTGGGCTGCGGGATCTGTTGTTGCTTTCAATGAACGTCCTAATCCCGGAGTCTGTTTTGGAGGAGGGAACTGTAACTGCCTGACCTTCCTTCTCCTGAATAGCCATCAGCTCCACAATGGACTTGGTCTCACCAAAGCGCAGGAACTGCTGCAGGGTGATGATCTCCTCTTCCCGGGACATGATGGTCCAGCGGTCCAGCACCTTGCCTGCAGCATCCTAGATACCCCAGAGGAGACAATAGAGAAGACAAAAATACAAACCATTATTGATTGTGCATAATCACTGTGGTCAAAGGAGGAGATGGAGCAGGGGTTAGTTTGTAAGGGCGAGCTTTCCTGCTCATACAATTCAGAGGCTCCTGGAATGCAAAGTACCTAGAGCTTTGTCAAAAATCTTTTTTTTTTTTTCTAGAAATCACAGTGATGACAGTAGGCAAGAGTTTAATTAAATCGCAAGCAAAACAATTCAAAAGGACTGAGGTTGCTTGAATAGCAGGTCTCTGCGACTTCCAACATTGTAGGGATGTTAATCTGCGAGACTGACAAAAACAGCTTTGTAAAAGATGTGAACTCTTGCTGGGACTCCCTCTGTACACAAACTGTACCGAGGGATATTTACAAAATTGTGTGAGCAAGAGAAGAAATGGCAGAAATAATAGCATAATTAATGCAAGCCACTAATCGCACCTTGGTTAGCAGACATTGTTCTCATCTCTAAGGCAGTGAAATGCTTGAGGGAGGATGGGACTGCTACACTTTGTACCAGGGAATGACTTTTGGACATTTAAAGAGAAACACTCATGTTTATTTAAGGTTCTGTTGATGGTGGCATTGAGCATGTTCCTTTAATTTGGCAGGCTGCATATTTATCATGCTTGTAGGTTAGTGAGGTCTAAAGAATGCATGACCTTTAATCATATCAATATGTTTTATAAGCTTTAAAGGAAGCACAACCTTAAATATTAATGAAATACTTTGTAATAAACATCCATGTTGTTTGTGACACGGTCAACTGATGATACATTTTCAGTTGACAGTGTCTACCTGAAAAGGGTCAGAAATGTAAAATAACAAACAGTAATAATAGGTCATTTATAATAACCCTTGGCATTTCCAGTTCCTGTATTTTTGTAGACTTGGGAATGGTGAGAAGCAAGTTTCCATCCTAAGAGAACAGAACTATTCAGATGGGACTCGGGTGTTATTCCAAATAGAGCACTTTATTAGAGCACTTGGCTGGTGTATTTAAGAGATGGCAAGGGATTCTGGGAAAATTATCTTGGCAAATCCTGAGAATTTAGTTGATGTAGAGCTACTAAGTTTGAATCAATTAATGTTTGAGCTAGGGCTGGGCAATATATCGATATTATATCGATATCGTGATATGAGACTAAATATTGTCTTAGATTTTGGATATCGTAATATCGTGATATGACATAAGTGTTGTCTTTTACTGGTTTTAAAGGCTGCATTACAGTAAAGTGATGTACTTTTCTGAATTTACCAGACTGTTCTAGCTGTTCTCTTATTTGCCTTTTAAGTGGGGACTTACATGTAGACATTATGTCCACATTACTGATGATTATTTATCTAAAATCTAAGTGTGAAGATATTTTGTTAAAGCACCAATTTGTCAATCCTAGAATATCGCAGAAATATCAATATTGAGGTATTTGGTCAAGAATATTGTGATATCTGATTTTCTCCATATCGCCCAGCCCTAGTTTGAGCCAGTGCTTTTGTCCTCTTGTATGAACCCACATCTCTTCCTGCTTTATAGCACGGATGACAGAACTCTTAACACAATGATCCTCTTACAGTAACTGCTGCTGGTATATATGATAGTATGATAATGGTGATTGAGAAAACAAGATAGAAATAGAGAAGAAAGCAAGACAGAGAGGCATAGTGTAAATACTTGACACACATGTTCCTGGGGGACTAGGCGCAAGTGACATCAAGGGAATAACGCAAGCGATGACAATTAGTCACAGTGAAATGGTAACATTTCATATGTGCTCCTAGCTGCTGGCATCTATAAAAGATAAATGGCAACTCTGGTGAGTAAAAAGCTGTAAAAACCAACATCACAAAGCACAAAGGGCCTGTAAAGAGAAAACAGAAGATAAATGTTTAAAGAGAGGCAGCAAAAAAGAGATAGTACGGGAGAGACACAGAGGAAGAAGAGCAGAGAAAATAAAAGTGTGAGTGGTTTCATATCATGCCCTCAGATATACTGGAGGAATAGATTCTTCTGAGACGAAACATCAATAGTCACTGGGGTATTTGTTGTTAAATATACATTAAAAACATTTTACACTTTCATTCTGTGTGCGCTCTGGAGTTTTTGCCTGGAGGTATGACTTTAAATTCTAGCCTGGGCACTATTATTTCATACTGCATGGCCATCTGGGCATTAGTACTTCCATTTGATTTAATTGAAAAAAAAAATGAAAGCAGATTAGAGAGTGAATCTTTAAATAGTTTGACAACCAGAACATTTCTTAAGAAATTGTAGTCCTAAGAAGTGGAGCAGTCTTTTAATATTCTAATTAAATTACAAAAAATAATCTAAATGCAATGTAATTGTTTACCTTACTTATTAGTGTCTCTGTTTAATAGTAATTAGGAATAAAGAGTATTTGCATTTTTGAGATCACTTGTAGGCCACATTTAATTCAATTTAAGCCAGTTTCAGACATCTTAATAACAATTTCCTAACTGCCCCCACTTTGTTTGCTGGTCCAATTGAGATTGAAATAACATTCATGAGAACCACAAGCTACCAAAATGGGGGTAATTGTAATGGTAGTTCCATTAATAAATGCTAGGGATTAGTATCAAGCTATAAGTGAGGTTTTAATGATATTCATTTAAAAAAACTACAAAGCTTTGCAAGCTTACACACATCAACAAGATCACTTGACCAAAGTCCCTCTCCAAACCCACAGGCCGTCTCAATCACTGACGTTTATGTCATCCTCTACTAGTCCTACCCTGTGCCTCCACCCCCAATCATGAAGTCAAACAAAAGCCAAAACACAGTGACACAGGCCAAACTGCAAACCATTAGTGTTAGGAAGGGCCAGCCAGCTGTCAGAACAGGTCAGCAGTTCTGCTATCCACTGAACCCTGTATAAGAGGAGCCTATCCAAGCACTCTTCGTTCATTGGTCAATTGAGTTTTGGAGGCCAGTCGACAAGCGTTGGGGCCGTAGTTAGGCTTGGAACACAGAGTCAACACAAATTCAAAAATTATCTTGAAAAGGATGCGAAGGACAAACTTGATTAAGCTTCCGTCCATGTGGAAACAACTACAAGTTTTTATGGCAAGAAGCCATTCAATACATTGCTGTTTTTTAAAAAGCCACTGCCCTACCTCATTTATAACAACTATATTTAGAAATATATATCACTTTATAGTTGCAAAGTCAAATTCCAGACAAAAAATGTTTAATGCAGATAAACAATGAAAGATGAGAAAGCAACATGTATGTATTGTTTTAGAATGAGTATCTAAAGTATGCGTTGACACACCTTTGCAGACAAACTCCCTGTAGTCCTTACTACAGTAAGTCTCACAACTCCACTCCCCTGCATTAGCCTTGTGATGCTGTGAGAGAAACAAATATGCCATTAGAAGCACTTTTACAAGTAGGCACTCATCTTCCAATTAGCTTAATGTGGCCCTCTTTCCCCTATATTTTCCAGGCGTGCCCCACCTCTCCTTGTACACCCCCTCCAGTAAAATCTCATTAATCCACCCCTCCCCCATCTCCCCCAGTGCTATGACATATTAGTCTGTCATTATGCATACCAGAGTCCTTTAAACAATACATGTACAACTAAACCTCTGTTTGCCAGGTTAATGACTATTAGCCAATAATTACAGCAGAGAGACGATGGAGTACCCACTTTATCTGGTGGACAGCCTGCTGCTGTTAGTTTATTTTATCTTCCTGCGTCTGTCTTTCAGAATTAATCCAGCAACGGCTGTATTTATTCATCTCTCTGCCGTTACGAGGCATTCTTAATTCATGGCTGTCTCTAATACTGTGGTGCTGAATGTTGTGTGGTGGGTGTGTAGTAGGGTATCTACCTTGCAAATTGCTGACAATGAGGATGAGCAAATGATGGCCTTGTCATGGGCCAGGGCACCACTGTCAGTTAAAACAAATCAGGCAATTATGCAATTAGTAGGTTATGTGCTGAGCTCTATTAAGAGCCGGGGTGTGCAGCGTTGTTAGGTTGCATGGTGTGCATTAGGGATTAACAGCTTAACATGTATATGCTTTTCACTAATCATCACCTATCATACGCAATGACTGAGTGTTATTTGGAAAGCAGTGGAGAGACATGCCATGCGAGGCAAAAAAAAAGGGGGAAATATTAGCTATAAATATGTAAATCTTATTGACCTGTGCCTGTATACAGTAGATCAAATAGGAGCTCTCTCACCCTCATAGAGCTTGTCATATAACGTCTCTGATATTTAAATTTTCATGTTAACATATGTACAATCTGTGTAGGATATTGCTCCACTGGTTCCATATTAACATAAGGGAAACTCAATTGTAAGACAGTATCACTTGCAATAGGATGGATCAGTTCTCACAATGGCAAACCATGGGAACCAGATTGATTCCCCAATCACCTTTCAGTGAATGTGATCTCCACCAACCTCGGGGGAATCCCCATTGATCCACAGTCCTGCTTTCAGATCCAGTTCCTTAAAAAAACTGCCCTATCCTTGTGTTCGCCACTTCAAGGGAGGTTAAGCAGAAGTTCCTTGTGATCTGAGAAGGTCTTGAACCTCGCTGCTTCCTTTTCCATATTCTGTTTCTCTCCCCACCCCATCTCGGGCTGTATGAATAATGCAGAGGATCTAGTGGCGAGGGGTGCCATGGGGGATGGGTTCATGCAAAGCCCACTGCCTGGAGCCATCACATCAGAGGGCAACAGCTCCCAAGACACAAGCTGCTACCCCATTGGCTCCCCAGTGGCAGGTCATAGGTCATGTGTGAACAACCAGCTCTACTTCTTCCCCTGTGATGGACCATAGGGAAATCAGTAGCAACGTCCAGATGTGGGTGGAGGACATTTGTAAGAATCATAGAGGTTGAAATTTGCACTCTGTGATCATAGTAAAGTCCTCCTTTATGCTCTGCACATCAACAGAATTTGTTAGTTTTGGATGTGATCTCGTATATCCACCTCAGAGGTTTGATGTGTTCTAAGCTGCAGACATTATATAGGGCTATAAGTTTATATAATATTTAATTATAACATAAAATAATTTGCTGCTAAAAAAAAAAAAAAAAAAAAAAAACATTTCAAAATGTCATCTTATCATCAAATACAGACAGAGCAGTATCCCTTTGGACCAATCAGTCACAATCATGTCACCTTGTGATTTCTTATTACAGGGACAGGCATAACTTAGCGAACTCTACCTTTTTGAAATATGTCCAGAAAAAAAGCAACAGAAATCTACGGTAGCTTAAAGTATTGTGCGGTTTACAGCTGTCTTCCAATACATCAGATTGCAAAAAATAACAAATTTGGAGCCAAACAAATGAACAGTTTAATTTTTCAACTTTCTCACACTGTCCCAAAGTGATACTCTGGAGAGTATTGTGCAAAGAATAGCATACTGTTGTCTTGTATGTAATCAGACAGCCTTGATGCCTCCCTGAATGTGGTCTGGTTTTAATAAGTGACAATGTGCAGTCACGCTTTGGTGGGAAATGCATCATCAGATGATCAAAATCGAGTTGCAGTGTATCATATTTTACGACCATTTATTTCCAAGCTACAATAAATGTCTAATACATTATTTGTAATCTTAAGTTGTTGATACATTAATTTCAACATTGATGAAGTCCATCCCACTCAAATACAGCCGACATGGAAATACAGGTGATTCAGTAAAGTCCAGACAGGACCCTCTGCACCAGCTCATATTCCTGGTTAAAACTTGGAACAGTTCTAGCTATATTATCATTCAGCCATGCAAAAGGCTTTGTCTTGGTCAATACTGTAGAATGCCCATCATTGCTAGAAAGAAGAGCTTCCTGGGCTCTGGTGTGAGTAAATTTGAAGAGGCCACAGGTTTTATTTTACCGGGCCAGACACACTGATCAACCAACAGGCCACCAGATACCCTGCTTTCCCCTCTCAACCTGATTTAACTCATGACTTTAGTTAAAATTTCATGACTGTGTTAGTTGTTGCTAAGGGCACACTAATCGACTAGAGTGAGATTTATAGTGCAGTTGCAGACTGCGAGGATAGGGAGGGGGTTCACGGGGGGTTATTATAGAGGACTTTACCACAGACGGGTGAGTCACAATCTGGCACAGCCCTGGTTCCAGGTGGCCTCTAGTAAACAGTTTCCGTTTCTTTTCCCAGCGACTTGTCTTTTTTCATTATCTGATTTTGAAAACAAACCCGTCATTTAAAAAAAGGTCTTCCAACCTCTGATTCATCCAACCCCCCCTGAACTCCACCTTCACCACCCTTCTTTTGTTTTAAATCTGTCCCTCGGCATCTTTAAAAAGTGAAAAGGACAGTCCTTTGGCCACAGCCCAGCAGAGGTGCAGCACATGGAAGCCATTTCAGGCCCTGGTTCGCTGCAGAGCAAAGCTGTCTGTTCTCTGAGTTCAGAACCTCTGAAGAACTGCCTCGCAGCACTTACATGTGAGCAGGGGCTGGGTCTGGACTGATGTATTGATTCCCTGTCTCGTTTCACAAAGCATACACAATAACGTTGGCTGGCCTCACCCAACTGTGCTAAGGAACCGTAGCCGTGGTCAATGTGTAAAACTCAGCGGACCTAGAACTGAGCTAGAGGGGATGCCTCAGAGAAGAGGGGTGGAGTGATAGAAGCAGCGAGGGAACGCCTGATGGTTCACATTAATTGAGGATGATTCGTGTGATCTGCTGGATCTGGATGCAGCAGTCAGGTCTGTCGTGGGCCTGGGAGACAGATGTGGGGGCCGCTGTACCCCCTCCAGGGCCAATGGAGAGCAGTGAGGCGGCTGAGAAATGGTTTGTCTGTCCTGTGTGTGTGTGTGTGTGCGTGTGGGGGGGGGGGGGCTGCTGACAACCTGCTTTTCTTTCTCTCTTCTATCACATCTCCTTTGTCTTGATTACTATTTTGGCAGGAGGACTGTGCAGTAAAGGTGCATTAACATATGCTCACAATTTGCTCCTTGGCCACATAGTTACATGTTTGTACTGTGTCTTATGTTCCTCTTTTGTGTTATACCCGCCCCTTATCACATTATATCCCTAGGCTAGTAATGGGTAGCAGTACACAGACTTTGGTAAGAAACTGCGCCTTAAAAAAGTGAAACTTTGTGATAAAAGTGATAAAAGCATAGCCGTGTATTTATTGCTAATGAAAATTTTACATGAGGGTACCAAGCTCATAAAACCAAATGTGACACATTGTTTCTGACTATTGTGTATTAAGTCTTTAATAGTTGCAACCCCAATTGCAAAATTGTGTTCCTCTTTACTACTGTACCGGAAACGTAGCATTGATTTCCACACAATCAAAATAATCCACACATCACTTTCAAGTCACTGTGTAAAAGGAAATAGATGTGAATGGAAAATGGATTGTACCTCCCAAGTCATTTTGTTTTGGTCTGGCTGGGAACAGATAGAGGTGTCTGTAACACATAGACGGACTGCATTAGGGGAGCGTTTCAGTTTTCTACTGTGCTTTTGCTATGGAGCATATAGGAGGAAAGAGAATAAGCTAATGGAGTCTTTACTTAATGTGATCAGAGCCATTATTGACATGCTGCCAGGAAGATGCAAGACCATTAACTCAAGCTTCTCTCTCTGGTACCTTCCCTCCACCCCCCTCCTCTCCCCGACAGTATTTCACTGCCAGCCTGACTCACATACAGAGGAAGGGCTACCAGGGGGTCTGGGTTCCCCCAAGGAGTCTGTGTCTGTCATGTTAACTAGGAATCTATGATACCGTTGGTTGAATTGGCAACAATGTGTTGCTCAGGACTCTGTAATTGTAAATCATTCAATATGTGTTATGTTTTCTCAGAAGTTACAGGAGGATATCAGTCACTGCTGCACAAGTGTTCCAAATGTTTTTATGCAGTTTTACGCAGTGTTCTGATGGTGCTTTTGGCTCAGCAGCCTACAATGCAAATTCCACATCTTGGATTTTAAATCATACTGTGTTACTCTTTTACATGCTGTCCCTTCTGTTTGTTGTTACTTTGACCTGTCTAATAAAGAAGGAGTGCCTACTATTACTATTTGACAGAAAAATCCAAAAGAAAAACTGTTTTTAAAAAAAATACGGTGAGTTTTTTGCAGTGGCATGTATAAAATAAGTGCGGACATTTTTGAGACCTCAGAAAGAATAAAGTCTAAGGAACAAAATAACAACAACCAAGCTTACCAAATTAGTTAATTAATTATTGGTTGTAAGTACTTATAATTAAATAATAAGGCAAAAATTAAATTGTGATTATGGGCTTTAATTGTTTCAAGGTCAAGGTAACTTTATTAATACCTGAAGGTAGATTTGGCTTAAAGTGGGTGTTGAGTGGGCCAGCCTCCTTTTACACACATGCACACACACACACACACACACACACACACACATGTGCACACACACACACACACACACAATCAGCAGCAGACTGTAGGATGTAAAGTGACAAAGGAGACATCATTGCTCATTACTAATAAAATACAATGAATCAATAGTTCCGCACGCACAAAGAAAGAAAAAAAATAATTTAATAAAAATAAATAAGGCAGCGGACCTGTATTGCTACTACTTATTTAATATATGTATAGCCACTGGGACAAAGCTGTTTCTCCTGTACGCGGTTTTACAGCGGTACTGGTACGCTTCGTCCCGCTACGAAATTCCCTAGTAGTAACGGAAATTGTGGAAAGGGGGTATTTCTAAATAGTTCCAGCTATCCTTTGTAACTGTTTAGAATACAGGGATCAGCTTACTGGACCACTAGAAGTGACACCTAAGGCCAGGCTAGTGTGCAGCAGTACTGTATGTGTTAAGAATATTGTAGTTTTGTCAAAGGGAAATAGTGCACTGTGTGGGTAAAATGGTCCCAAATTACAACAGGATCCCTGTTTTTAAACTGCCTCACTGGAATTGTTGCCTGGCATTTAAGTTGGCTCATTCATCTTGGAGGCGGAGGGTGCCAGTGTGGCTGCAATGTAATTTACACTACCCCAACCTATGTGCCAGAACACATCTATCCCTGTGGCCCAGGGGCTCACATCGCCAGCGGCCCGGAGGATGTTCATGTTTATGTGTGCATGCATGCATTTGTGTGTGTGATAGTGTATGTGTGTGTCTGCGATCATGTGGGTACAACAGGAAGTGGTGCTCGGGTCTCTCGGGGCATGGTTCCAGGTCCCTGGGCCTGTCTACTGTCATAAGTTCCAGAATGGTGATTACTTACTGCAAAAATAAACACCATTACCATCTGGTGCTGCCTCTTTGTACTGTAACTTATACACTAAGAAAAGCTGTAGACCATCAAACACACAGAATCGAGAACAATAACAGAAAACGAAATCTGCACTGTCAAATTTTTTTTTTTTGTCTATCCCTGTTCATGTTTGTGAGCATATGCCCTATAACAACTTAGATGAATAGCTCTCGTTTTGAATGCATAGAATCTAAATCTAGTCTTTAAAAAAAAAAAAAAAACATAGTTGGTTAAAAAAAAAAAAAAAAACTCTTCTATATGAGGGGACAGATAGTGAAGAACAAAAGGTTTACCAGGACGCATGATGAGAAAGGTTGGATGATGGGGGTCATTCAAGACCGTTAACGCTTTGCAGAGCCAGCAGATGTTTGATCCATCTACGGCACATCTGGTCCTCAACACACTCAATCCATTTCACTCGACTTCTCCTTTTTAGATTTTCATTGTTCCTCGCGGTCCACTAAACTCTGCGTTCCCTGTTGCGGTCCACAAATATTCATTCACAGTATTACATACTACCCACTCAGTAATTTTAAAATATAGGCTTTTGTTTTTGCATTTGATTTGTAATGTTTGTTTTTTAAAGATTTGAATAGTTGTCCCTTATCAAACATCTGTATTTGATCCCTTCTTCAAATTGAGTTGTACGTTGTAATTCCCAGCAAGGAACTCCAAACCAAGCAGAGGAATAAAAGCTGTCATTCTCATTGTAGTGGACCCTGGGAGGGTCATACAGTGCTTAACAGCTTCATTGTTTCTTTTATTGTTGGAAACATAGAGGGGTGTGTACTGCACAGGTTTCTGAATTCTGGAGTGCAACGTGACAAGAGGACTGTCAACTCCCTGTAACTCTCCATGCAACTTCCTTTAAAAATGTCAACTCCATGACCCAGCGGCAAATCCCTGGCAGGGTGGGTGGCCGTGTCAGCAGGCTAGTGGGCCGCACAATGTCTGGGCTTGGCCTCGGTGACATGGGGGAAGTGGAGCGAACCGCTGTTCTATTTGTTCAGAGAAAGGATGCAGGGCCACCTGGAGGCTCAGGTCCAGGATCAGCAGACAAAAACATAACCCGCGTGTGTGTGTCTATCAGATGTTGGGACAGACCACATGTTTGTGTTTGCGCGAATGTATAACGGTGCTTTTATAGAATTTGTCTAAAAACAGTATGTGATAATGAAATGCTTTCCCGAATTTGAGTGCCAAATGAATGTGTTTGTGCTGTGCTAATAACACTGTAGGCGTGTCCTAATGTAAGCCTGTGTGTAATGCAATCTTCCTGTGTTTGGGTCTGGCCTGGTCTGGCTGTGCTGTGCAGTGCAATGCTATTGATTCCTATAGCCTTGTGGTCTGCAGGGTTCCTGTCAGTAAACGCGATGAGCCGGAGCACCTTGCATTCCCCCTCTCTGCTCCGTGTAGCACTACAAGCTAAACAGCCATCACAGAAACTCAATACAGGCAGACTGGGCCCTAGTCGTCAGCTAGCAGCATTGCCCTACAATGTCCCACGAGGCTCTGGCTAAGTCAATTTAGTGTCCGTGTAGCATCTCACCTCGTAGAGCTGTTACCAACCTAATATGTCGCGCTAATATGTCTCTCCATATGAATTACAAGGCTGTGAGAGGAACCCAGATGTAATAAGTATGGATTAGCTAATGTCCAGGTTCTGTCTGAGTCTTGTTGGGATGGAGGGGAAAGCTAACGATAGTAATAGCCTCTAACAGGGTGTCTGACTGTGGCTTGGAGGTGAGATGGGGCTATACAGGCTTCTGGGATTTCTAAGGAGCTCTGGGAAATAAACTTCCCTCTCTGCCGCAGAAGAAATGAGGAAGGGGTGAGAGAGAGAGAGCATTGAAAGAATGATTACTGAAGAAGGAAAGGGATGGAAAGAGTGTGATGGGCTGCTAATGCTATTTTTCTGAATATTGATTAACCTGGAGGGCTAGAGGTGTTTGGGTTAGAGGTCCTGACGCCTTTACCTTGTCTGCTGTTGGTCTGTGTGTTAATGTGTTAACCCATCGATTTTATATACTTGTATATAGTTGCCCTGCGTGTAGGCCAAAGCGCCTGACAGAGGAAGAGTGGGATGTTAGCAGAGCTTGGAAAGAGAGGAAACAAAAAGGTGGGAGAAGAGGTGAGCGTGTGGTCAAATGGGGGCGTAATTAGGAACCTTGTTACCAGTAAACTCTATATATTGATCAGGGATAATTCACACACACACCATATCTTCCCCCACAGCCAATGTGCCTAGGTGCTTTAATAATTCATGTAGCATTATAACTCTTGTACATTGCTACCCAATAACCATTTACATGTACCTGTTTGTCTGATTTAAAACCTTTTCTCCTATGTCTGGGTAAACTAGTATTGGAAACACATTTGATTGATAGTAAATAACTGGGAATGTTGGGAAATAATGTTCCTGTTTATGAAAAATATGAAAATTAAGTGCACGTGAGTAGCTGGAGTAGTATTGGAACCTGATCTTAGAATCTAGCTGACATACTGTCTGATTAAGATTTATGTTTTTTCTCAAGATTTTGGGCTGCCTAAAAAATGGAAATTTTGTATATTTCAGATTATATGGTCGCGATTTGGAACTAATAGAAACCTTAGCCTTTTTTCAGTGTGACCACAAAATGTGTCACATGAGTAGTTGTAAACAAGTTTACAGAAGCACGCGCGCGCACACACACACACACACACACACACACACACACACACACACACACACACACACACACACACACACACACACACACACACACACAGGGGCCTTGCTTGCCATTGGCAATCCCTGAAGGCAGATGTGGAGTGTATGCCAACGGCCTGCTGAGTGAGTAGGCCAGTGTGCCCCTAGCTCAGTGCTGGGCACTAATCTGAGCTGCTTTGATGTGTGTGTGTGTGTGTGTGTGTGTGTGTGTGTGTGTGTGTGTGTGTGCTGGAGGGGGAGGTCACTGAAACAGCAGAGGGACTGTGTAATCCTCTGACATGCCTGTGGAAAAATACAAGGATTCCTCTGACAGTGGCTGAACTAAAGGCTCAGAGGACCAGTTAGTGTGTCCACAGGTTTATGCATACTGACTGGACTGAAGGCTGTGTGGCGATACAGACACATAAACACACACCACACGTACAAGTCATGCGCTGACACATGTCTAGACACGATTAAGATGAATTGCATTGTTCATAGTCAGTCTCCTTAGTGAGGTTCCTGGCTTGGTGACACTAATTCTTAGTAGGCTATGTCACTGGCAAGACTGTAATGTAGCCATGTAAGGTGCAGTCCTCAACTAAAATGGCAAGCTGCATTGCTTTAGACCCTACTCATACAGAAACACACACAAATACACACACAGGCCAGGACATTAACACAAACAGTTTGGTTTTACTGTTGGAATGTATGAGGACAGGCGAAGAGTTTTGGCTCTGCCCTCTCTATACTTTGCATAATTGCATCTTACATTTCCTTTAGTCTGAAGGGATGTTCAATCCTAAACAGTGATGGGAACCAGCTCTGTTGATCATTAGATTTTGGCAGAGAAACCTGCTGCCACATGTGAGAGAGAGGTAGCAATAGACATAATGTGTGTGTGTGTATGTCTGTGCATGTGTGTGTAAATGTCTTCATCTCTACAGTATGTGGCCTCTTGAGAAAACCAAAAAAACAGGGCAAATAAAAGGACATTAAGCATACAAATTAGCCACAGGTCTAATGTGAGCTCTGTGAAACAATAAGCAACAAAACAATAGTAGACATTTCATCTTCTTATTGTCTAATCGCCCATCTGACTGCCTGTGTATTTCCCCTTTTAACCCTTGAGATACTTGCTAATGGCCCTCACAATGGAATTATTTACTACCCATGGCAGGGGGGCAAATGGGTCAAATTGTGTGTGTGTGTGTGCGTGCTTGTGTGTGTTTGTGAATGTGTGCACTCGTGCCCCCTGTAGTCAGAGTGAATGAAAGTGAATGATGGAATCATTGAAGCACGCAGCGACTGAGAGAAAATGAGAAAGGAGAGGGGGACTGAAGGAGGAGTACTGAGTGGTGCCTTCTAAAGTGAAAAATCATGCCACGGTGCAGAGGGGCCTGGTTTTGTCCACTGGGAGAAGTGACTACATCTATGCTGGCACTCAAGTGCTCTTAAATACTCTCTCTTTTGCTCTCCATCTCCCCCCTTGCCTCCCTCTATCTATACCCCCCTCTCTTCGTCCCTTATGTTTCTTCTTCCCCAGTTCTCCCCAGGTCCAGTCCAGGTACAAATGGCTATTTGCTGTACAACTCCCCCACAACATGTTTGTCTCTGCTCGCGCTTGTCCCTAACAGCATGTAAAACAACAAAAGAACAAAACAACATTTTCTTTATTTACAAATTGCTCCCCAAAATACAAAAACCTCCTGAATAGAGATGTCAAAGTGCTATTAGTAATGTCTGTGCTGGACGAGGTCGTTTCTCTGTAAATAGGCTTTAATTTGCCATGGATCGGGAAACAGTCGTGTGTGTGTGTGTGTGTGTGTGTGTTGGGGGGGTTAATCTGCTTTCTAAGCATCTCACCACAAGAGGTCAATCCTCATTAAGATATGAAGGAATTACATGAATTATATTCCTGCTTTTTGTCTGATTCTATTTCAATTTCTCATTACGAATTGTTTTAAAATTGTTCGTAATAATATAGTGATACCCATCATAATAATAAGTGACTGACAAGGCGGAGAAAAAACCTGTAATGATCAATTCACAGTTTCATATCCTGTTCAGCCCTAATTGTGTCATGTTGAAACAAAATGTTCACTTCTTGCATTAGCCGTGCTGAGCACTATGGAGATGAAGACTGTCTGTGTAAAAGGAATCAACAGTGCTGCTAACTGTCACCTGCTGGGGTTAACCCCGCGGTTGCCAACACATTCACAACATGCACAACACACAATGGCAGACAAGCCTTTCTCACACCTCCAGTTACAGAAGCCTCTCTGTCAGCTGCGCAAAAGTGTGTGTGTGTGTGTGTGTGTGTGTGTGTGTGTGTGTGTGTGTGTGTGTTTGTACAATACTGCATGCATCGTAGACATATTTCCCCCCTTCTAATTAGCACAAGGGAGTCCTGGGGGCAATCAGAGCCGAGGTTAATGAGAGGGGGAAAGAGCGGAAGAGACAAGGTAGGGGTGCGGCAAGTAACGCACACCATGCTGCACTGGTGCTACAATATAATACACCCTTCTTATCACGCTGTCACCCTGAAGGGGCATCATCCTCACAGCACACACATTGATGTTTGGGTCTGTGACATATTGTGTGTGTGTGTGTGTGTGTGTGTGTGTGTGTGTACATGAGAGCAGCGGTGTGAGAGTTCCTCTCTGTGCGCCCTGATGATCCTTTCACCCATCCTTGTCTCGTATTATCTCTCCCTTCACGTCTCTTTCTCTCTGGAAGGCCCAGATGTGACAGCATGTTTCCCATATCAGAGAGAATTGGTACACTGGGAGGCGGGGGGGGGGGAGTGAGAAAGAGAGCAAGAGAGCTGCCACAGTGGTCTTGGCATCTGTCTGTTCTCAATTGGCGTGCGGCAGTGCTGGTGGGAGAAATGCAAAGTCTACCAGATGTCATTGCTGAACCTTGCCCAGGCAGTGTGTGGATGCGTATAGTGGGGCAGTATCACCAAGACAATTCATCCTCTTAGAAAGATTCACTTAAGTGTATGATGATTTAGATTTTTACAATGAAAAACTAACATGATTTTTGATTGCGGCATAGTTGGCCGACTACAGCTCTGTGGTCCTCCACAAACTCCTGCCACAGATGCTCTCCACATGGATAGGGATAACACTGGATAGTGGCATACTGCCAGCTGTTTAGAGGACATTAAATGTTTTTTATTTAATTCAGTGCTCTCTTTGTGCACTAAGCTTTTTGGCAGATGCACGTTTTACCCCACATTGGCAGTTAAGATTCCTGTGCATTTACAGTACTGCATTTTAGACGTTTTTTTAAAGGGATCCAGGACGCCCCAGAAAATAATAGTTTTCTGACATTAATTAAAACTAACTGAATATTATCAGATTAAAGGATTTCTTTTGTGAAGGTCTTTAAAAAATAAACTAGTGTTATTTAGAAATGTGCATTAATAAATCAAGCCTGTCTGATAATAACAGCAGTGTTATTCTGTGTTGTGTTATTCTCTGTTGAGAAGAGTAAAGTAGAATTTTAACCTCAAAATTGCATCAAATCCTAGATGTGCATCATTAGATCACAACTGATCTTTGTCTTCAGCCTCTCTCCACACTCAAAAAAAGTCTTCAATTGCTAAATTACTGCAAGTAGCCAATTATCTTTCTTCCTTGTGTGCATGTCTTTCAGCATCATATTCCAGTCTCGTGGTTCTCTTCTTTTTTTTTTTTTTTTTTTTTTTTTTTTTTTTTTTTTTTTTTTTTCTCTCTCTCTCTCTCTCTCTCTCTCTCTCTTTTTTTCTTTTTTTTTTTTTTTTTTTTTCTTCTCTCTGTGACCTACTATAGACTGAGTGGAATGGGAATGGTGGCTCATGTGGCTGTCACTCCAAACAGGATGTGAAGGGGAGGAGGGACAGAGAAAAGAGGTTCCTGCATTATTAAAAAGAGTGCTGCCATTAGAGACATTTATACAGTAGAATGACCCGATCAAACTATAGCACAGATACACACACATGCCCACAGATGCACACACACTCTCAGCCTCAACACTGCGACCTAATAGCCTTGGCCATATTAAACCTGTTTTTCCAGGAAGAAATGACAGGGATTATAGTTAATGTTGGTCTTTTTTTTTTTTTTTTTTAAAGCAGACATTTTCAGTTTTTGCTGGTTATACTGTATTTATATTTTTAGACTTATATTGCAGTTCCCCTTCATTTCATACTCTCTCATCACTGCCAAAACAGGACTTAAGGGTCACATCCATCCAAGCAAAACATTGCTATAAGATTAAAGATATTAGTTTCAAATGTACTCCACATTTTCTGTCTGTCACTATTTCATGCTACAAAGAGAACACGAGTAATTTTCTCCCACGTCTCTGCGCACAGCTACCTCTTCCCTGTTTTAGTCTTCTGGCTTGTTTTTGTATCTCTCACCCGTTAACAATAATGCTCAGGGCGAGCACAGATGTATGAAGTAACAGCTACGCTAAGAGAAGAAAAGATGAGTGGAAAAAAAAAAAGATAGAAGATGAGAGAAAGGGAAACAGACGGGTAACGCTGCTCACAAGCATCACTTGTCAATTTACAGCCGCTGCTCCCTGAACCGCACCGTATAAATTTCCAGTGTGACATCCGTTTCTACTGCTTCCAAGCCGACTGAGGCTCCGTCCCACCAGATCTCCTCCCCAGACACATACTTGGAAACCTTAAGTACAGACATTGTGCCAGATGTAGTCTGCCTTTACTTTTATTTATTAGTTTTTTCAGATTTTGAAATGTTGACTTTTTTCTGTATTGGAATCACTATGGGGGGATGAGAATGGATGGGATAATGTCTCAGGAACGCTGCTTTAGTGTATTTGATGTGGCCGCTGCCGTGCACACACAGAACACATATGTGAGCACACATTTACTCATACGCAAACATACAACACACAAAGGAGTGCATGACAGTAAATCATGCGTGTGATGTGTGTGTGTGTGTGTGTGTGTGTGTGAGTGGGTTTAGGATGAAGAGAAGCGCCAAAGAGCACCAGGGGATGTTGCGTATCCAACAGATAGAGACAGAGAGCAGGAGAGAGAGAGAGGAGCTTGGAACTGCTCAGATTTGAGTGATGGTCAGTTCTTTAGGGTTAGGACATGGCCTCCCTTTAATCTCTCTATCCTTAGACATGAAAATGGAAGAAAAAGGCAGGGAGAATGGTGGCTGAGTGGACCAAAGCAGAAACCTTTGCTGGGTCTTGTGCCAGATAGATTTTTACTTTATATCGTTTTTATTTTAAGGCAGACAATAAAACTCACCTACCTGCTAACACGAACACAGTGGATGGCAAAAACAGAAATGATATATTGTGACTCACAACGGACATGACTTTTGTCTTGACTGGTTTAGTGCCAGCACATAAATTCTTCATTGCTTTTTTAGAATCATTGACTTGTAACCAGTATATCTGACCCCTAGCAAGTCCATCTTAAAATTACACCATATCAAAATAGCTTTAATGACTCTAGTCCTCAAGTCTCTAACTCATATGAAACAAGTTGTAGGCCTCCCAGCTAAGAAAGGAATCTGCAAAGAAAACATGGCCTTGAAGGAGTATGAGCTGAGGTGCTTGCACTAGTACAAGATTGCGTTATGAGTGCAACACCTGTTTCGACTTATAAAAGTAGAGGCCAGTAGCGAGATTAGCGAAACATGCCCATAAAGGGAGAAGGTGGCTGGGCCTACGCTCTGATAACAACAGACTCTGTCCTGCGTTTCTTTCAAAGAGCTGAAGGAACTGATGCGGTCATAATGCTGTGGAATACATTCCACTGCTACATGAAGGCAAACTTCTGTCACTCAGCCAGAGAAAAAGTGCCTGAAACGTCTATTTTTAGCTTTCAAATCATACTGTGTTAAAAGAGATTGATTTTGTGTAGAATATGAACCTGTAAAAACCTCTTTAAACAATAAATGGCAAGTTTAGTCATAGAAATGTTGTACTCTTGCCTGAAGGTTTGTAAACCTTATAAATAAGTAATGAGATTTCACCTCACTCAACAGGCAAAACATATATTTTCACTCTGTAATTGCTGTAGCTATAAAGGTAACACTATGGGAATTTCATTGAGTAATTACAAAGCATTGAGACTGGTTCTCAGCTCAGACCTGGGAATCTGGGAAATCAATGGACTTCGAAGAAATTCCTTTCCTCAGGGACACTGGGTGTGCGGCTCGCAGTACTAAGGAGACTTGATCTAGGACTGATCCCAGGAATTTTAGCACAGTAATTAGGTTTGTCAGCTTGGCAAAGTGGGAAAAAACGCTTTGTACTGTGTCACCTCAATGGGCTGGATTTTTGTCAGGGATCGGGATGGAGACAGCACACCCCATACCTAAGCAGGCCCGCACTGCTTGACGAAGGTGTGAATCCATGCTTAATGTGAAACACTGCAGCTGGTGAAGTCATTGTCAAATTGTCAGGGCCCTTCGGCACATTGTATAGTGACTTGCTGTGATTATACTGTCAGATCACTTTTGAGCTGTAACGGCTGGTGGCAAAGACTTTGACAGGAAGTCAGACAGGAGTTTAACACCTCACAATACCAGTGGCAGTCTCCCCGTTAAGCAGATAGCAGTGGTTAGTGCGGCAACACTGGCAAATGGTGGCGAGTCTGGTGACGCACAAAACTCTGAGCTGCTTCTCCAACAGCTCTGCTCTGCAACTGGCACTACATAAACACAAGCATGACTGCACACAGATTCGCACACAGCCACGCGACTGTGGTCTCCCAGTAATAGCTTTGTACCTCTTGGGGCCTGGCGCTGACCGTTCCTGCTCTTATCTTTGTTTATGTGGAGGGTAGCTCCTCATGTACGTGTGTGAGAGCCTGTGCACAGACCCTTGCAACAAGGTTGTTTAAAGTGTGTGTGTGTGTGTGTGTGTGTGTGTGTGTGTGTGTGTGTGTGTGTGTGTGTAAATACACGTGCACGTGTGTGTGTGTGTGTGTGTGTGTGTGTGTGTGTGTGTGTGTGTGTGTGTGTGTGTGTGTGTGTGTGTGTGTGTGCAGGGGAGGTGATAAGGCAGTGCCTGGCACCAAAGCACCAGTTGGCAATGAGCCTTAGATCCTAAAGATGAGAGCTCAAGACTTGGTTGTGTGTGAGCGTACAAACACACATACAGTGTAAACCAGAGGTTAGGTGGAGACAACACAGAGGATAGAATGCCACAAGTACTTACTGGTGCATGTGCCTACGCCTGAATGTGTGTGTTTGTGTGTGGTTAGCCTGCATGCATGTTTCTGTGCTCACTGAGGTCAGTCACCTGTAGCAGTCTATTGATCTTCCTTCTTCAGAAGGCCCTGTTGTCTTTGTTGATTACTGCCTTTGCCTTCCAACACACACAGATACACACACACACACGTACACTTTCAAGGTAGAGTTGTGGGAGGCTATAACTTAGTGCTGGACTGGAATCCAGGACTGGAAAAGTCTTAGAAAAGCCACTGGGAGGCTGAGTGCTGGGAGCTGATGTATCATCGAGTGTTAAACCATCATTTCTGGTGACCCTATATCATATCCTGTCTACCCCTGCAGGCACTCATTCCACAGAGAGCAGGGTGCCAGTGACAGCACGGCTCACTTGGTGGTCCCAGCACTCAGCCACTTACCCATTTAATAAGACAGTCTTAAAGAGGACGGAGCCAAGCATATGCACAGTGCTGGTAAAGATTTTTTCCCCACTTTTACAAGAGCCCTTTTTGTAGGAGGCCCAGGGGCTGGCATTCACCAAGGCTGCGTGTGTGTGTGTCTTAGGTATCCATTTATTACTACTATTAGTCCCCTTTTCATTCTCTCTCTCTCTCTCTCACTCTCTCTCTCTCTCTCTCTCTCTCTCTCTCTCTCTCTCTCTCTCCTCCACCTTAGTGAAATTCTAATAAACAATCAGGGTGGCACCATGCTGAGATGCCTATAATGGGCTCCTAATTAGCCACTCCAAACACAGAGAGCGGCTGCTTCACGCCTCGTTTTCTGCACTCATCTGCGCAAAACTGGATGAATTGATTCCATTTGCTCGCCACTTAATGCACTGATTGTTTATTGGCATGGCTGGGGATAAAAACAAACAAAACAAACAAAAAATGTCTTTAAGCTGGCAACGCATGCTAATACTAATTACCATTAAAAACAGGCTGACCTATGACGGGATCAACACACTTTGAAGTTTCTCGGGTCCTTCTCCTTCACGCTGAGGCTCCCCCCACTCATCACCTCGTCCTCCTCCTTTCCTCAACCCCTCTGTCCACCTCTCCTCTCCTGTCTGAGGTGAAGTGAAGCCAGACCAATTGGTAGAAGAGAGGCAGTGTCTTTCTTTAGACCAGAGACGGAGAAAAAGAGAGAGAGAGAGAATGTGGAGGGCATGGGTAGTCATCACCTTCTCCTCACACCTGCATGACAGGTCATCCTGCTTAATAAAGGCACTCGTGCACAACACGTCAGAGAGAGGGAGAAAGACGATAACGAAAGAAGAGAGAGAGGGGAAAAAAACTAGGTAGAAGCACAAGAGATGGGGCTTTACAAAGTGCAAAGTTAAAATAAAAAAAAATATAGAGTAAGAGACTATATGGAATTTAAAATAAGGAGTCACTTAAGTCTAAAATGAGACGCTCCATTATGTTTCAGCAAGCATCTCACATTATTTTGTATTCTGCGGTGAACTTCCACAGGTGTCTCAGCACTGGTGTTGGTTCACACTGAGGTCAGTCAACCTTTTAACCACCACCACACAACATGGAGGCACAGTACCGGCTGTGTCCTTTTTGCCCAATGACACCACAGTATCACGTAGAAACACAGGAAGTCAAACACAGCTGGAGCCATTGGTGAAAAACGAGACGGTGACAGACATGGCGCAAAGCACAACCACAGCAATCATCAGTGTGTGGTTCGCCAGAATGTGTGTGTCTGTGTATGTGTGTGAGGTCCTCCAGTGTGTGTCAAAGCTCTTCTCCCTCCACCAGTCTGCCTAGCTCATTTCCTCCACAGGCTGCCTCCCCGCTACTTTATGAGTGAGAGCTACAGCTAGAGCTCTCACCTCAGGATACACAGTGCCTAAATGTTTCCATTTGTGGAGGAAGTGACACACACATTCGCTCCCACCGCAGGGCACCTACCCATAACTAACCATCTTGCATACAAGCAGCAATGAATCATGAAAGTGATTGGTTAAAATGTGCCGTGTGTGTGTGTGTGTGTGTGTGTGTGTGTGTGTGTGTATTTTTTAACCTGTGAAGGTACAGTATGTGTGAGTGTTTTGGCTTCTGAAGTGGTATTTAGAGTGTACGTATACCTTCAACTGCTATATGAAGCATCAGACAGTCATAATGTGGGCGAGCAGTTCAGGACATTTATTTACTGTATCTACTTGTATTGTTCATTATCTGCACCAGGTTTTTACTCATTTTGGGTAGACTTCATACACTTCTCAGTGTTCTTTTTCTTTGAAACGTTCTTTTATTTTTCTGTGTACAAGTACTGGCCCCTCCGAGTGACAACAGTCCCAAATCCCCGCTTATACTACACTAGTGATTTCCACCACACTCCCAAACATTTCCGTGTGACAATCAATGCGGGACCAGGATCTCTCGTGCAGATCGATACAGTGCTACACGAGATCAACACCTTCCCACACTATCATTAGTGTCGCTGACCTTGAAGTAAAATTCAATTTCCCTCTGCAGCAAAAAACCCTCGTAGCCCCCTGAAAAGCCACTTCAGAATTCAGAAGCCATTTCCGCCTTCCAGCGCAGGCGAGACAGGATATTATAACTTATGAAAAGGATATATGGAGCGAGGGATGCCGACAGAAAGAGAGGGATTCTGTTTGAGGAGGTAATGGCATGGCTCTCTTTGAAAAGTAAATGTGGGCAGAGCCTGGCATAGGTAAATAAAAATTCCTGATAAGCAGGCTGGAAGATTTCCAGTTTCAATTAGGGTGCGTGGCTGACTCGGAGAGCCTCCTATTGGGAGCTTCAGCAGCACCAGGGCCTGTTCAGGGAATTCTCCCGGGGCATGGACACTGGGTAAAAAGAGAAAGGCAAATGTGCAGTGAGAGAACCAGAGGTCCCATTACACTGATCAGTGTAGTGCATATCACATTGAGCAGGCGAGGAGGAGGGAGGAACAGGGTGTTCAGAGGGGATGAGGAGAAAGAGAGCACCCTATTAATACAGGGAGAATATTCCTTTTTATTCTAATTATGACATGCCACTGGAACTTAAGAGGGGAGAAGAAAAGCAGTGGTGGCCCCTTTTCTTCACTTAATTTGTAGACACTGCAAAGTGGACAACGATAGCTGCTTTTCTCAGATATAGATTGAAAGTGAATAAGGTTGTGTGTGTGTGTGTGGGGGGGAGCTCCATGATTGGCTATGAGGCTTTGAAGTCAGCCTTATCATGGGAATTTAAAGGGGGGAAATGGGTAAGGAGGTGGCATGTGTGTGTGTGTGTGTGTGTGTGTGTGTGTGTGTGTGTGTGTGTGTGTGTGTGTGTGTGTGTGTGTGTGTGTGTGTGTGTGTGTGTGTGTGTGTGTGTGTGTGTGTGTGTGTGTACTGTAGCCTAGCAGGGTGTAGTTTGATCAAATCCCTACCAGGATCCCATGGGAGCCCCTAGACCTGACCGTGTATGTTAAACATATTATTTTCACTTCCCATGTTTGCCCTGCACAGCATGTTAACTCCCCAATCATATTTTATTAGAGCTCCCCCTGCACACACACACACACACACACACACACACACACACACACACACACACACACACACACACACACACGCACACATACGCCTCTCACTCCCATACGTTTTGGCATGGAATATTCATGATCTTTAAATTTGACCAGATATGAGGTCACACATCCTAAATTTAAATACAATTTTGAAATATATATGTGGCCACCAAGCATGTAATGGATGCATTAAAGGGATTTCCAAATGTGGAGTAATTACTTAAGTGTCTCTTCTGGAGAAATTGACGTGTGTATTGGCTCTTGATCACGTTCTGTGATGCAGCATCCATGATCCTAGACTGCAGTATATGATCTGCTGCTACAGACCTGTTCAGTGACCATCAGTGTTGTATGAATGTTGTTGCTGTAGCAATGGTGTCATTGTGAAACAGCAATGTAATTATAAATAACATTGCAAAGCACTGTACTGTAGTTCTTAACAGCTAAGACCAGAGTACACACACACTGAGAAAACATCCTTAATTCTCTGCTGAAGACATAGAAGTGAAAGATGACAGCGGAGGTGGCAGTAGAAATATTCGAGTCGATCTGTGAGAGGATAAAAATGACCACCCATGGACAGGACAGAAAATATAAAGAAGGGACTGATGACACTAAAAACTTAAATGGTGTAAAAATGACAAAGGACAGTATGATTAAAAGATGCGATGCTTAATACAAACACGAGGGTATGATCGTGCGCTAGCAGTTACGACGCAAGCTCTGTCTTGTATCTGCAGGTCCGATGTTATCTAAACACCTTGACAGCTATCTGACAAAAAGAACCAGTCAGCAAAACTTCACCCTTAGGCCTCTGTAGCCAAAAAAAACTGAAAAACACAGAAGAACAAATTCTGCTTATCAAAAGGAATGCCCCTTAAAATACAGACACAGAGATTTATAGGAATGAAAAGATGAACATTAAATTAATAATTTTACTTACTCTCTTTGGGAGCAATTTTCTTTCCAACCTCCACTTGATAGCATTTGTAAAGGTGTTATAAGTATATCAAACCAAACTGGTTTCATTCCAATATTCATCACCTTCAACTTTTTTTCTCAATTGTAAACTTGCAGCAGCTTGTGAGGCCTCGTAGAATCTATGGTAAAATTCCATCTTCCTTCCAAATTCAATATAAGGGGAATTATTTTCCAAATTCCTGCATACAATGTAACCTGCTCATAACCTTGCTTCTCCAGCTTGAATTCATTTGGGGCTCGGGTTCAGGATTGAAAAGCGAGGGACTGAGGATTTAGCATGGGCAGGACTTTGTGTAAGGAGCTGGCTTTGGGCTTTGCAAGCTGTGAGAAAAAGTGACAGTGAAGAGGCTTACAATTTCAGTTTTTTTTTATTTTTTTGATTGTTTATTATGATATGATGCATGCTGGATTTAATATTTCTCGTTGATAAAGCAGTGTTTTTAAATAGAACATTGGTTAAGTTATCAAATGGTTTTAATGCCTTGCTGATAATGCTCCTCCACCTCTCTCTGACTGATCCTCTAATCTGAAATCACATTCTTTTATCTCTGGCTTACTTAGAAGTGAGCGATTGAGAATAAGAAGGGAGAAGACACCCTTAAGAGCACAGGAGGAGTAGATGCCAGGCAGGACAAGTGTGTGTGTGTGTGTGTGTGTGTGTGTGTGTGTGTGTGTGTGTGTGTGTGTGTGTGTGTGTGTGTGTGTGTGTGTGTGTGTGTGTGTGTGTGTGTGTGTGTGTTGTGTGTTGTGTGTGTTTTTTTTTTTTGTGTGTGTGTGTTGTTGTGTGTTTTTTTGTTTGTTTTTTTTTTTTTTTTTTTTTATGTGTGTGTGTGTGTGTGTGTGTGTGTGTGTGTGTGTGTGTGTGTGTGTGTGTGTGTGTGTGTGTGTGAGTTGAGAGAAAAAAAAAAAAAAAAAATAAAGAAAAGAGAAGAGGGAAGAAAAGAAAAAAAAACAAAAAAAAAAAAAAAAAAAAACCCAAAAAAAAAAGCATGGACACACTTTGAGTGGACAGACTCCCAACTGAAAGCTTCCCAGAGGGGAATGGAATAACCTAGGCATTAAGTAGTGATAACAGAAAACAGGTTCTGAGAGAAGGGGAGGCACTGGGAGGTGATGGAGGGTGGAGAGGAGGACAGGAGGAAAATAGGGGTTACAAGTGTGCCGTATGGAGGAGAGTGGAGAAGGGGATTGTGTCCAAAAAATGTTGTTGCACGGAGTCTGACTACCTAAAATGGAAGTTTCTCAGGCGAGGATCAAGAGATATGGTGCCCTTCACAGTTGACAGAATGAGAGACAGAAAACGGAGAGGGGGAGTGCAGTGAGGGGGAAAAAAAGAGACAGAAATGTTGAAATGTGACTAACTCAATAAGTATCTTTCTAAACTACTATAGAGAAGCCGAGTGGTACCTTTACTAAGGCCTCAGGATCCACCTGCAACTGGAAATGGTTTCCTGTCTTACACAAACCCTGTTGCACCCTAATCCATGTAATTACATCTCATATTCCACATGTGTAAGTACACATGTACAACATTACAGTGACAAGTTTAAAAAATAAATAAAAGCACAGCTCCCCTGCTGCCCTCCAAAACTACCACCAATGTGCATGCTCATTAGAGAAACAATATATTTACCAAATAAGTAGATAAATAACCAGAAATGTAAGGAGATAACTTTACTGCATTAATAACTTTAAACACAACTTTATGCCCAGTAATCTGCCACTGAAACAAAACCTATGTTAGACGAGTGGGATTTTGTGGCTGTGTGTGTGCCTGATAGTTTGAATAAGCCTCCCTCCGAGTGTGTGTGCAATTAGGGGTAAGACTGTGTGTGTGTGTGTGTGTGTGTGTGTGTGTGTGTGTGTGTGTGTGTGTGTGTGTGTGTGTGTGTGTGTGTGTGTGTTTTTTTTTTTTTTTTTTGTGTGTGTGTGTGTGTGTGTGTGTGTGTGTGTGTGTGTGTGTGGTTGTGTGGCGGTGGTGGGGGTTGTTAGCGGTTCCATCTGGGTCTCCTGGAAGCCGTGTGGAGTCAGGAAAACCACATCTCATAAAGTGGAGGCAGCCCAATGTTCTACAAGGACAGAACATTACTGAGAATGTCGCTCAGGAAAACCCTGGGCTTTGGTCCATATGTTGGCTGCAAAGGCCGTGTGTCTCTGTCTCTTTCTCTTTCCACTCATTCTTTCTCTCTCTACTTATTTTTCACTTGGTAAGGGATAAAAAAGAGGAAGACTAAATAGACAGTGTGGAGTGTGGGAGACAGAGGCTGAGACAGAGAGAGAGGAGCCAGTACTGATAGCAATTCCATCTGTCTGTATCGAACAGAGGAGTGAGCAGTGACAGGCCGCGGTATGGTGTGGAGGTGGGAGGGCATCTGGTGCACATTGGCTGTGGGTCTGTCTGGAAACAACCATGGGAGAGGAGCGAGGGATGAGTAGAGGGAGGGAGAAAAGGATGAAGGGCTGAGGAGTGGAGAAGGTAAAAGTCTTGCCAAAGGAAAGGGCAAGGAATTCTGGCAAGGAATAAATGTGCCTGTGTTGTTCACATAATGCTTTGGATTGAACCTGAAGTCGCGGGGATAGGGGTGAAATAGCAGAGAAATAAAGCAGGGTAAAGGGTAGAATACCATATCACACACAGATCACTTTCTGTCATCACTATCAAGTGGAAACCTTATAGCTGTAATTTTGTGATTTCATACTCCACAAAAGGTGGTAAGATGGTAATTTTCTGTATATTGTAATGTAGAGTATGTGTATGCATGTCTTTCACAGTCTGAGAAAATGGCAACTCTGCAGTCAAATATTGATAATAATTTTACACATTTAACAATTTTGTTAAATTAATCAGGTTTGGAGAGCTGTGATCAGTTACAAAAAGAAGCAGCAGATCCCACTTTGACAATCACAACTCTTGAAAATGTGATGACAAGGAGTTATTCTCTTCCGGCAGCAAGAACGTGTTTATTAGGAACTTAAATACAGCAGACAAATATTGTGCAGATGTGTGTTTGTGTAAACACACAGACCTGCACGCATACATTTGTATATGGACATACTATAGCACCTGACTGTGTGGACTAACTGTGTGTGTTAAGGCTATAAGAGAGCGGTTTGTGGAATAAAGGTCAGGCTTCAAACAGTGTATAGAAGGATGAAATGAGAAAGAGAGAGAGAGCGAAAGACAATCATTCATTTTAATGGTTATTGATGTCATGTATAATTCCTCCTCCTTTACAAATCAAAATTCCAACCACTTGATAAGCCATTGCGCTTTTAATAATATTGATTAATTTCTTCAGTTTAAGGAGCCTATTACAAAGATAAATTGCAGAGTGTGCGCATATTTAGTCATACCTCTAAAATGTATTTGCTTTTGTCACACGGCAGAGAGGACGGAAGATGGCAAAAGTGTATCTCGGGTGTTGACATAAATTAATTCCTTCTGTACATTTGAACTAAACTGTGGTGATATACAGTACAGGCCAAAAGTTTGGACACACCTTCTCATTCAATGTTTTTCTTTATTTTCATGACTATTTACATTGTAGATTCTCACTGAAGGCATCAAAACTATGAATGAACACATATGGAATTATGTACTTAAAAAAAAAGTGTGAAATAACTGAAAACATGTCTTATATTTTAGATTCTTCAAAGTAGCCACCCTTTGCTTTTTTTTGATAACTCTGCAAACCCTTGGTGTTCTCTCAATGAGCTTCATGAGGTAGTCACCTGAAATGGTTTTCACTTCACAGGTGTGCCTTGTCAGGGTTAATTAGTGGAATTTTTCCCCTTATTAATAAAAAAAGCAAAGGGTGGCTACTTTGAAGAATCTAAAATATAAGACATGTTTTCAGTTATTTCACACTTTTTTGTTAAGTACAAAATTCCATATGTGTTCATTCATAGTTTTGATGCCTTCACTGAGAATCTACAATGTAAATAGTCATGAAAATAAAAAGGAAACGCATTGAATGAGAAGGTGTGTCCAAACTTTTGGCCTGTACTGTATTTGTAGTATTACTTTACTGTGGAGAGTTTACTCTGCAGAATATTCTAAAGTGGATTACAGTGGCGATCATGTTGATAGTTAACCTAAATGCATCAGTGCTAATGTGGAAATGTCCCCGTGAGCGCAGGGTGGTGGTGATGAGACAGCACTGATGCTTCTGATATGAATGAACTCCATACACTGGCATTCACTTCACTAAATGATAGTACTATCATTAGAAATGTGTCATGAAGGGGGAGTAATACATGAAGCCTACTGTTTCTAACATGACTACTCCTTAAGCCTGCTAGCTATTTGGCCTCTTTGAAATTAGTGTCACAAATAGAAATGAAATGTGTTGATCTATGTTTTCAGTTTTTTTTTCTATGGGATTGGTCAAATATAAGTGTGTGTTTTCCTTCTTCCTGCGCTGCATTCAGTACATTCAGTTGGTCAGGCATCAGAGGAGCTGCAGGTATACTCTGTCAGCTCAATGTCCTGAGTTTTCTGGCTCATCACTGACGCCCATACACACTGACTACGTTTACATGCAGCCAATAACCCGTTCAAAACCGGAATATTAGCAATAACCCGGTCGCGCACGGCCATGTAAACACCGGCAAAAACCCGAATATGCTCATATTCCGGTTTTTAAAAACCCGAAAATGATCCCTGGGTTACCCCTTTTCTAACCCGAAATTTTGGTCATGTAAACGCGTATCGGCATATCCCCATCAAAAGGAACATTGATTTGTGTTCTGCGCTGATCTATTCGCAAGGAATCTTGGTCTTTTGAGTAGAGGAACTTCTTGTATGCGCCAGAAAACCTGCGCGCAGTATACCGGAAGTAAACAAGAAGTAGAGGTAAACATGGCGAGACGCAGCACAGCACCACACTTTTGGAGCGAGGAGGAAACCAATTTCTTCATTAGTGTGGTGAAAACCATGAAGATGTCTTTTGTTGACGGCAGAAAGTACCGAGATAGTGAGATTTATAAGAAGGGGACCGAAAAGTTACGCAAAGCAGGGTTTGTCCGTACATCCAGACGCTAACCGTGCGTCGCCGTTTACTTCGGGATATTGCCAATTTATTACAAATGCCATGTATACAGGAGTAACTCTCTCTGCTCACGCATGTAAACGGGTTATTCCCAATGTTTCAGAAACCCGAATAGTGACCTTAACCCGACCGTAACCCGAAAATTGACAGCTTGTAAACGTAGTCATTGACACCCTGCAAACACCATGCACCAAACACACACACTTTTTTTCCACACATTGTGACATGCTAGCAGAGAAAAGCTAATAATATAAAGTATGGTAAACCGAAGCTTCATTAGAACATACTTGAGAAACAGAGGATGCATTTTGCTGGATGATTATAGTGACTTATAGCATATCTCATTAAAATTACAATGAACATGATTACTTCTGTGGCCTAAACACTTTTATTCAAATCCTAAATCAGTATGAGCGAGCGTTTGACTGCTAGGATCACGGTAAAGTAATTCATCATCAAATAATGTCCCCTGACATCAATATTACAAAGACAACTTATTATCTATCATCTGCAATACTGTTATTCTCATTTTCTCTCTAATTTAGCGCGGCATGGTGGTGGGGAACAAACCCCTGACACAAAGCGTTGCCCGGAGGCTTGAGGAAGATGATTGAATTTCATAGCTACTTACAGGCTAATAGGGCCGTACAATGACTACTTACTGCCCTTAAGTGACTGGCTGCTTCTTGCCGGCCGCGGCCCCTTTGAAGCCCTTCTGAGGAGATCTAGGGGATTTAGCCAGTAGCGTGTCATGAGGGCTGAGCAGTTGAGCAACGGTGCTCCCACCAGCTGACTATTAGAGCCAGCTGATATAAACACGACTATGAGAACCACAGTGCTCCAATGGTTACTCAATCCAAGGCTTTCTCACACTGCCGATTTGGAGTGTTTAGTTATGTTTCTCAGGAAAGAATATTGAAATTAAATTGTGAGAATGTTTTTAGAGCTGAAACAGATTAATCAGTCAGTCAAAAATGAATTATCCAGCAAGAATTGAAATAGTTGATTAATCATGTGGGCTTTTCAAGCAAGCAAACATTTGCAGCTTGTCTGTGTTTTATATTTGTTTTGGATTCACAATACATTTGAAGATGTCACCTTGTGTTCTCAGAACTTTTAATGGGCTTTTTTAGTATTTATTTGACATTTAATAGACTAAACCAATGATCAGTGAAGCAAAAATATACAAAATAGATTTATTATATAATGATATATATATATGTGAAAAAAAATAGTTTGTTTCAATTAGAACAATTAAGCAAATATTTTCAGTGTAAGAATATAGTAGACTATGTTAATCTTACTGAATTAAGTGTGTGTGTGTGTGTGTGTGTGTGTGTGTGTGTGTGTGTGTGTGTGTGTGTGTGTGTGTGTGTGTGTGTGTGTGTGTGTGTGTGTGTGTGTGTGTGTGTGTGTGTGTTCTTTAAGGCTTTAAGAGAAAGAGACTGGGTCTGCGAGTGCTTTACTCATACTCACAGAAGCTGTTTCCACATACAAACCACCCTCTCCTCACCATGCTGTTCCACTTACACTCTTGGAACATTAAACTATATACGCATACAGATAAGCCCACAATACACAGATATATACACACACACACACACACACACACACACACTAACCACATGCACATGTTCACTTGCTCTTAACTAATTCATTCAGGAACACTTTGGTTTGGGTTTCAACACCAAAACCTCCGTACCTTTGATTGAGAAATGTGTCTGCCTGCAATTATATGGGAGGGAGTGGTGGAGGGAAGGATGGATGGAGAGAGGAAACGCACTACAGTGGTTTTATAGTTTGCTGGCGTGACATTTTTCTCCACTTTCTTTTTTTTTTTTTTTTATCCCTTTCCTTTTTCCAGCGGAGGGACATAGTGTTGACAGGGCAGGAAAAGGGGGCAGACTGAAGTAGAAGTAACAGCAGAGAAAATGTGAAGAAAATGGATGGGCAATGGGACTGAAGTGGCTTAGATTGTCACTGTTGTGCTTATGATCAATACCTCTTAAAATAACTGCAATGCTGGGGAAATTTGTAGATGCACTTGGTGAGAGAAAGTAATGGTAGTGTTCAGGGATATCACAGAAAATTGCCGGCAAATATAAAAGCATGTGCCGGGTGTGCGTTTGGAAGCAGAGAGTAACTACGGCCCTTATTATGTATTGACATTTACCCTAAACCCTTATGATGTTTTACATGTGTTTGGCACTGTAGCATGCGTGTTGGTCACCGACCTGCAGTATGTAGCCCCGGACGTAGTCTCGGAGGGTCCAGCCCAGTCCGTGCAGGATGTGCAGCACCTCTTCCTGCTTCAGCACGGAGAAGAGGCGGTCGAGAAGGATCTTGAGCCTGACAGGTACGGCCTGGGTGCCGTACAGCATCAGGCTGCTGATGTCGAACACCACATTGCACTGAACGATCTCCACCTGGGTCGGGTGGTACAGGTGCTGGGTGCTGAGCTTGTCCAGAGCTGTGACAAGAAAAAAGAACGAAAAAAGACACACACACACACACACACACACACACACACAGACAGGCCCGGTTAATGACTATCAAGTTTCCTTCTCATCTCAAATCTTCCTGTGGAGGCTACTGCGCGGTCAGCACCAGCTGATAAGAACATATCAGATAAAAGCAATGACATTAATGTAATTATCTGCCATTCTCTCTATTTAATCGAATCTCTTGCTCTTTCACAGTTATGCTGCTCTTACATCTTCCTTTTTCTTTGCCTCTTCTGTCTCCACCTCGACCCCAACCTGAATTGCATCCATCCTGTTTCGTCTCAAATCGGAAACAGTTTGTGGCTGGACTTAAATTTCTTGTTGCGTTCCTTATTTTATCTCATATCTATACCTAGTCATGTGCAGTGCTCAAACGTTTTAAGTACTATGAAGTGGGCTATTTCCTGTATTTATATATATATATATTCAATCTGTAGCAAAATACATACAGATAGAGATGTTGTGTGAATTACTGCATTATTAATGCATTAATCCTACTTAAAATAATGTTAACTTTTCTAGATAAAGACCTAATTCTTTGTGATAATGTTATATTTTCATGTATCTACTAGAGAGGGCACTGTTCTTTACTCTTTATCTTTGACTGATGTTCAGTAGCATGTTTAGGGAGAATATGACAACATAAATTAAATTTCTTTTTTACCCGTAAAACATGTAGAGGAGGTGGAAGCACATTTCTCAGCATTGAGTAGTATCTTTAGTGTCTCTTAGCTGCTTAAAGACCCAACAGACAGAGTAGTCTGTATGTTGCCTGAGTGGCAAAACGCGTGGTTGAAAAGTCGTATCACTTGTAAAGCTTAATTGTGAGCGCAAGTTGGGTTTTTGTTATTGCCCCCTCTATCGCAACCTCAGTCATCTCTTTCTCCTCTCTGACTGTCTGGGCGACACCTGGTCGACTCTCTCTTTCTTCATCTCTGTCTCAATCCCTCTCTCTCCCCTTACCTCATACCTCCCTCCCTCCCCCCCTTTCCCTGCCTGTCTGGGTGACACCTGGTTGGGTCTCTCTCTGATCCTGGGACGGCTTTTTCCTGCTGACGAGTGCTTTGCCTGACAACACAGCGCAGCCAGACACGAACATAATAAAAAATGAAGAACTACTTGTCAGAGTCCCTGCCAATGCCGACATGAAATGAAAAGTGGGGGAGAGGAGAGATGGGCGCCTGACAGTTCAGAGGGAGAGATTAAAAAATAGTCAATGGGGTCCTGTGCGATCCGCTGAAGGGCCCATGGCTCGCTCTTGTGCGGACACAAGCCAAACAGGTGTTTTCTTTTTTCATTTTTTTCTCCCTCCTTCTCTTTGTACTTTCTTGCCTCTTCTCCTTTTTACTTATACCCACATGAAAAACTCATGAGGTGTGGTCTCTCGCTTCTCTATCTGTCTTGTGGTTGTGTTCTTTTCTTTTCTTTTTATCTTTTTTTTTTTATCTAAAGGTGCAAAAACAAGACTTTGAAAGCAACAAGAAAATACAGAAGCAAACAAAAATAGCAAAGTTTTTTCATTTGGATTTGAGTACATTCACAGCCACAGATAGAGAGAAGCTACTGCCTGCAGTAAATAAAGTAACAATAAAAACATTAGAATTGCGAGATATGTGAGATGCGTGTGTTGTAATTTTCCATACACAGTAGAGAGTACAGATATGCGGTTCTATTCTCTCCACAGCACCAGAAGGTATTTTTTATATGCTCAGTAAATAGGTTTGTACATTTTTTACCATATTCACCATATATCACCCTTACAATAACTTAACTCACCGTGAGCTACCCAGCCGTGTTTGCAATGGTCACATGTTCGTAGGTGAATCTTCCCTGGCTGGAAACACTCACATGTGCAGTTCACCAGTGTGCAGCGAATGGCCTGCAGAGACACAGGACAGAGGCAAAAACACGTCAGTCACAGCTTGAGCGCAGAGGAGAGATGACAAAGCAAGGACTGAGAAAGAGCACTTATCAGCAGACTGTCATAAATACAAATATGAAGCACGAATGATTACTTTGTCCAAACTCTTACTTAAAAAATACAGTTATCACTGTAATACAACACATATCAGCAGTTGCAGCCACGGCCACAAACAATAACAATAACTCTCATCCACCAAATTTCCCCAACTACTATTTTATTTCAACGTGTGAATCTGCCTACTGTAATTTCCCAGTTCATGAGAACTGGCAAATGACTTCCCTTCCTGAAAACACAGAAATGTAACTTGTTTTGACTGAGGCTCCATTACTCAACACTGGAGCTGCACTTAGTCTGACCCTGGGAAGCTTTTAGTAGTGAGAGGTTAAGTGTCCAGACTTGACGAGGGCAACTCAGTACAGCACAATGCATCGTCTGCCTAAGCCTTCATAAAAGGCTGTTAAAAACTCCTAACAAAAATCCAGGTACTTTTTGCAGGGGGAGGTCATTCGATCCGGTAAGATGTTTCACATTCTCCAAACAATAAAGAGATTGTACAGCAGGGATAAAAACGTATGATACACACAGAAATCCACACAAATGAACACAGCTCTATCATCCGAATGAGTGCAACAGCTGCAAGCTTTAAATTTCTCACTGACATGGAGAAACAAGAAGACAATAAAAGAGAAGTCAAAAGAGAAAAAGGCATTAGAAACATGAATCTTAATAAGCATTGGCAGCCCTTTGTTTATCAGACATTTTTTTACATTATCAAGATGAATGGAGGGATAAAGATAGTAACACTTCTGCAACCTAAACTGCCTCAAAGGGAATCTGCAGCTGTAGGAGGATTGGTGCAGCAAACCTTGCTCGTGGAGAAAGGAAAAAAAGTTGGAACTGTTTCACTCTTAAAACACACTTATCTCTTTTTTAAATCAAATACATTAACATTAACATGTAATGTAAGTATGGTGGCTGCTGATGTTAGAATAAAAGAAGTTAATAGCTTGATAAAATAAACAGCAATTCCACTTGATAAGGATAATATATTTTATACTTGGCATAGGCCTATATGGTGTTGAGTCAGGGCCGAATGACTGAGGGTGTTAATTATTTAGGCTGTTAAGAAAGAAAATCTGTAATGACTTTCAAAGCATTTCAGAAATTCTTTAAGGCAGGACATTGGATGTAGTGTACAAGGTGAGTGCTGTTAGTGGCTGCCTATTTATTTTGACAGGAAAATCCTAATCCAGTACTGAGCAAACGGATCAAAATGTGAAGGCACTATCTGTAGCGATACATGTGGGTGTCTGTCATAGACGGTGACAAAGGAACTGCTTGCCCTCACACCATAGCCCTATCAACTTTATGAATTTACAATCCATACTAAATATGCTATCTCATATTGTCTCACTGTTATTCTTCTAAGGCAACAGTGTGACAATAATGTGACACAGACATGCACACAAAGGGTCGTAGGTTGGAGTCCATGTCTGCGCCAACAAACTATATTTCACAATGTCAGAAACAGTCGATCAGCACTTCCAGATAGAAAGGGATCAGCAGCGCAGCTCAGCCTTCACGTCACACAGCTGAGGTCAACGCATGATTACTGATGACAGGATTTTTGTGTTCTTTTTGCATTGAAGTGCACGTTCGGGTGTTTAAATGGAGGAAATAAGATGAACTAGTCTGTGGAATTGACCAATATCCTGCAATTCAGGATATAAAACTTTGCTCACTCTTAATCTACTAAGGGACCATGAAATCTATCACAATCCCCCTCCCCCTTGCTCGCCCTAAAGTGTCGTACACCAGATTAGTAACTGGAGGTGTCAAAGTGAACATGAGCTAATCCGAGATTAAACACAAAATTACACCACTTCTAACCGTGTCACCTCGCTGTTTGACACAAGATGAGACAGGAGACAGAGATTATTTGACTTTACACCATTTTTAAGCTCTCCAGGTGCAGGCATGGCAATCCTCACCGTGTGTGAGGATTATACACCATGTGTCAGTTGGAGTGTACATACATTATGAACTGAGCTGACGTTCTTATCCAGAGCACTGTGCAATAAGTGAGTTCAGCATTCCCCTCAAGGACACTTAGGCAGCAGACATGAACATTCATTGACCGCCGATGCCCTGTGACCTTTCAGATACAGGATAGACTCAGAAAGCTGTTTTTTAATGCTGTTCTTCACATTCACATGCGGTTCCTTCTGTATGTCGTCACAATGTACAGTAAGATACACACAACATAGCCTACAACCTTGTCACAAGATCTTAATTCGTGGTTATGGATGCATCTATAATATATTCTTCTCCAATCAAATCTATATTTAACTTAAACTGTCATAAAACTGCTGTTGCACTGCTATCTAAAAAAATTATTATTATTCTACATTTCAATAATGTTAGATAGAGCTGAAATAATTAGTTATTTAATAATCTAACTAATGGAAAACGTAATCAGCAACACTGTATATAATCTATTTATTGTTGAAGTTATTTTTAAGCAATTATGCCAAAAATTCATTGGTTCCAACTTCTCAAATGTGAATTAGAATGTTGGTTCTGACAACATATATTTTGGAATATAAAGACAGTATTTATTACTGACATTTTATAGACCAGAAATAGTTCTATTAATTGTAAAAATAATCAGCAGATTAAATATTCTTTAGTTGCCACCCCAATCATGTTTCACACTGACCACTTTTGTCCACTTCTTTGTTTTTAACCCCAACTTAAATTTTCTGTACGATTCCATGTAAGATGCTTTTCCCTTTTTTTACTCTCCTTACGTAAAGATTTTGCAAACTCTTAATTTCAAGTACCCAAATTTAGCACAGTGATGTCACACAACACAACCCTTTTCTAATTACCTCTGTGTGCGGCAGCGCTAGCAGCAGCAGACGGAAATAAACAATTGGAAATATCAAATGCACCTCTGCTGTTTACGAGCTGGGGTCTGACAGCTGACAAGATAGTTAAGGGGCGTCTAATACGGCAATTAGAGTGTGCCACTGTCTGCGGGGCTGCTGCTGTGACAAGGCGCCCTCTAATCACTGACTTATTACGCTGGCTAGCAGCACCTCTCATATCTGGCCCATTAAGCAGACAGCAGCATTAAGAAGCATTAAAGCAGCAAGCCCCCTCAACTGAGGAGGCATTGACGGGAGAAAAGGGAAGGGAGAGGACGTACTGTGCCTGTTATATTCATTTGTGCGTTGTTCCACATTCAGTAAGGAACTTGTAAGAGAAGAGTAACACATGAGATGTTTGTGATATGGCGGCATCAGCCTTGATCATACGCAATAAGGTGAAAGATTAACGAGTGATTACAGAATTTTTTAGGAAAGGCAGCAGACGGATGTGTCAAAGATGGCCATCAAAAGCAACATCATCAAGGATGTGTGAGTTTGTCTGCGTGTGTGGCTTGTCAGAGGAAACAAGAAAGACAAATTCATAAAGACTTCTTCTCATGATTCTCACGTACTCCAAACTCTGCTTCTGTGGCCAGCATGGATCTGGGTTGCATTTGGCCGTCGTTTAACCTGAGTCTGGCCTGGGCTGGGTCAGGGACAAGGGCCCGGATCCCACTGCTACACTCGCACATATTTGTCACAGCAGGCGGGGGAGGAGGCTGTGTTATCTGAGGCCTGGCCAGATACACAGCATTAGTCACTGTGCTAGCGTCTCGCCAGGGTTTCCTCTTTGGCTCACAACTAAAGAGGACGATGGTGAGGCAAAGGACAGAAGGGTGTGTATGAGCGAGTGTGTGTGTGAGACTTCGTAAATCACTAGAAAAATGAGCGGCTAAAAAAGTGAAAGCTCTTAGCAAGTGAAGAAAATCCCACAATGCTGAAGCAATTAGATCCAGACAACAGTCAACACTCTCACACAGCTGCTGTGTTACCGCTGTGGTCAACAACTTAACCTAGCTGCGTTCAGAAAGCATCATTTTCGGCCCTTATCTGGCTCAAGTGTGTGTGTGTGTGTGTGTGTGTGTGTGTGTCTCACTGCTGGGTTTTGTTTAGCTGGAGGCTTGATGTTTCATGGATGTTTTGCTTGGCTCGCAATCCCTGTCCCAGCCCAATTGTATAAACACTGACAGTCGGCAATGGCCAGCATCAGACTGGGGAGGACTCTCAATTAAAAGACTGTTAGTGGGACAGATGGACTGAAGAACTGCAGGAAAGAGGAGCTACAGAACAAGATGGCTTCAGCCTGGACTCTTGTAGTCGGGTCCAAAGAGGATTTTAAACAGACTGGGTGAGACAGGCAACATGGCCCAGAATTATTGCCGGCACATGCAAATGAGTCCATCCCTAAACTAAGCAGCATATGTAGAGGTCAACAAAGACAGAGCCTTGGCCATTACAAGTAGCCTTGGCCATTACAAGTCCTATGAAACCATAGAACTGATGGTGATCCTAATATACTATTTGATACGACTGTTTTACTACCCTGTCATATTTTAAGGTTGACATTGTAACAATATGCCACCAAAAACACCACTAGTCCCTTTCAGCCTCTCTGTATACTCCCTTGACAGCGTACAATGGAAAGCCAACCCAGACAGCTGCTAGATGCTGGCTGTGTATTGTTCCTCCTACTTTAATTGAAACCTTTACCATGTTCAACACACAGCCACAAACCACATTCCTTGTTTGGTGAGTTAAGCTAAGCCGAGATTTAAATGAAAACCCTGTGTGTGCCTTCTCTTTGCAGCAGCAGCTTCAGATTTAAATTTGTCTCTGCTTAGGGTCACTGTAAAACACTGGGAGCATCTTGTCCTCTCTTCCACCCACAAGATATTATCTCATCCATGAGTTAGCTGCTGAAATGCTGTCAATTTCCTGCCAGAAATGTGCAGCCAACGTGTGTCGGAAAAGAGGCACAGCAGCTTTGCGTGTCATAAAACGAGGGCCTGGCTCCGTCAGATAGATCAGGACTTCACAATGTCCATATTGGAAACAGGTGACAAATAAAGCACGCTGAATAAGGAAAGTCTTTGTAGTCGGACACAGCACGCCACAAAATACAAGGGAGCAAATACCTCATGCCAAGGCTAATTTTTGCTTGTTGGATTTTATATGTTGGATTTGACTTGAAAAGGAGCTTTCTTGCCTTACAAAGTGCTTCAAAATAAACTACAATTAATCACTGACTTCAGTGTAAAACTGTTATACTGTACAGGGGGAAACAGAAAAGACTAGTATCTTCCCTCTGAAATCCCTACAGTGGAAGGCCCATCCTTCCTGTCAGTTCTGGTTTTGAGCCCAGCGGCTGGCAGTCACAGAGCCAGAGGTCCCTGTCCTTTGTGCAGCTGTGCGTCTGGGCTTTGACACGGGGCAGAGCGACCAGAGCTATGCTAATGGGAACCAAATGGGGCGTGAGTCCCCGGTGGATTACAGAAGGAGAAGAGAAGCATGTGTTTTCATGTATTCATGTGGAGACCTGGGACCCCTGTCTTTTCTTCCTTTTTTTTCTCCTTTCTTTAAGTCAAACAAATAAAAGCAGCAATGTCTGTTGCTTGCACGCACCCTTAATTAATGCTCTTTGTGACTAGACAGATTTTGAGATTCATTATCAATCAGTGAATGTGTCACAGGGCTTATAAAATGTATACAACAAGTTATTACAGTGTTTAGATTTAGCGCTTTTTATAGGGATGTTAGTAATTTACTGTAAACTACTTAGACTATTATTGAAAAGGGCCACATTTGAAAATGAAGTTTGGAAATGAAGTGAGCAAGGTAAATAAACATTAAACAAAGGCTGGGGAACAATAATAGTCATCTGTGAACCTATTGTGTCTGTGAAACATAAGTTTCAGATGCTTGGCAGTGCCTCTCAGTCTTGTCTCAATGTTGCAAAGTTAGGTGCAGCTGATTTAATAAATGAAGGGGTCATAATTTCAAGCCTGCTGGACTTCTAGCCCTTTGTGGTGCCATCTGACATAGCAAATCCTTTCTTCTACCTTTTGTGAACACATGCAAAATGTTGTACTGCTGCCCGCTAGTAATGGAATTGCAATACAGTCTTCACTGATAGGAATCACTAATCAGGAACATACAGTACATCTAAAGTTCATATCTGGCAATCTAAACAACTGAATTGTGAGTGATGATATCTGTCATTCCAGATGACATCCAGTTTCAACTTCGACCGGAGGACCAGTCCTGTCTTTTTGGTTTGTTAGCTGTCACATATGACTCACGCTCAACCCATGTTATTACTCCACAATCAAACCAGCAAAATGTCTTTATCCAACATTCCTGCTTCTTCTGTGTGGTGTTGACACAGTCGCAGAAACATTTCCCCGTAACATTTCAAATCAGATCAATGACGAAACCTTAAGTCTGACTCACCCGCATGATAAATAGCCGTGCGTGTACTTCAGGACAGTCATGCTTGTTTATGAAGTGGACGGAAAAAGGACCCAGCTGGCTTTGATATTGTGAAACAGAGGAGATGGAGTATAATATCACAATACTGGACCAGAAATATAACCCTGTGATCTCGCTATCATATGCCATGCTCTCTTGTCAGTGCAGCCTGTATAGAGAGAGAGCTGTGCCACACTGTTAACACTGGACTACACTGTCAGTTCAAATACCCAAGCATCAAGGGAGCAGCAGTTTCTCCCATCTTTTGTGTAGACAGCAGGTCCAGGTAGAGGCCCCCAGTCCAGGCCCCTGGCCCCTCTCAGCTCTCCTCAAAGCATTTCCCCAGCCAGAGATCAAACCATCTGCCCAGTGACAGACCTCTGGGTCCACAGACACAAGGGCAGGTTCAAAGAAGGGTGCTAGGGGAAGCAGGGAGGGGATGGAGGGAGAGAAAGAGAGAGAGAGAACGAACGTAAAGTTGGCAAAAAGAAAGAGAAGTGAGATAGGAAGGGAGCAGCAGGGGTGAGTTTGACGGGGGGGAATCAGGTATCGGAAAGGTGGGGAAAAGTTGTTGCACCAAAGGTGGAGAAGGCTGAGGAAAGCTGATGAGGGGAGGTAGGAAGGTTGAGGAAACGTTGTCCAAAAGATGCCAGGCTAGATGTCCCAAATTGTGTTTATATACACATTTTACAAGATAAATTGAAATACTGTGTTGGTGTTACTGTTCAACTAAATAATAGCTAAATAAATTATGCTGGTGCGACCAATGTCAGCGACAGGTTTTAAAACCATATCAGTGTCAACATACAGTATATGTCGGCCAGTAAATAACCGATTGTAGTACAGAAATTCCCAAAATATGTTTCAGGTTCATAGTTTGTTCACCAGAGAGGACTTATACGTTGTTGTTTTTTTCAACTATGTACCTGCTCAGTACATACGTTGGTCATAATTCTTAATAACCAAATTTAAAAGATCCTTTTTTTGGTTCCACCCAAAACTTTAAAAAACAAACTAAATAAAATTTACATGGATATAAAACAAAGACAATCCTCAAAACCAGCAAATGCTTATTGCTAATTTTAGTGTTATTCTTGCTTGATGAATGATTTTAAAGATGAATCAATAATCCAAATTGTCATATCATTTTGTGTTGTTTTTTTTGTTTTTTTACTAAATGCTCTAGCAATAAAGTAAAATTAAAAGGCAGAAATCACTCTGTAGGTTGTTAGGCTCATTGTTCAGAGACACGCTTCCTTATCACTGGCCTTTGTGTGGACAGGAAAGGGAAGAAAATAAAAGAGACCATTGTCGTCAATATATTCGAGATCTGCTCTGACCTTCAGCCTATCAGAGGGAGCGACCTGCGCCAGATAAGGACAACTCCCTGTCACACTTGACACCTGCACTCGCTGGCCCACTGATCGCCCCCACGCCAAATGCAAATATCACTGTAAGGCCCAGCACTGCAACAACATGCTAGGTTTCTGCCTGGAGACTTAAGGGAGTGACATGACCACACAGTGCAACCAGACACATGAAAAGAGAGAGGAGAGAGGCAGTGAAAGGGAAGGGGACCGAAGAAATGTGAGGAGTGGTGGAAATAGAGAGAGGGGAGAGAAGATGACCAACATCGTCTGCTCTTTACTTCCCTCCCCATCTACACCCTAACACAAACAGAAAGTATTAGTCAGAGCCCAGACATATTGCCGACCCCTCTCTGCGAGGGGACATCTCCATGGCGATCATTGGTTGGCGTGGGCGACGGTACGCACACACGGTGCAGGCTTGACAGCAGCGTGACGACAGAAGGCCAACACTGCTGAGACTCCCCCAAATTGACATTTAGTCATCACACTAGTCTACAGGGTGGGACTCTACCTCCTGAACTACACACATACAAGCGCCCACACACTCTCCCACATTCCCTCTCATGCAAACATGTGCACACACACAGACACACACACACACACACAAACACCCCCACTCAGTGAATTCCCCTACTCAAACCAGCTCGCAGCCAGAGAAATCTTGGAAGATTTCCTAGATATGATCTCGCCAATAGCTCTTTATTTTCTTTGACCATTTTTAATGTAAAAACGGCTGCACTAATTGTGTGTAAGCAATCTCCAAATTATGTGTTTTTTCAACTAAACCGAACACTACTGTAGACAGATTGGCTGGTTTTCAAGACACACGACCGGGCAATAATATTTGTTTCTTTCCTCTGAGTTTTGTTCAAACAGTGTGTCAGCATGGTGGTTTACTTGTAAACACCTGGGCCTGCACACCCAACAGCTGTGGAAATACAAAAGTATGTATAAGCTATGCTGAACCATGGATAATTGCTCTATTTGGATTATTTGCAAGCAAGTGCTACATCCACTGACATTATAAAATATCACCAAAAGTGACAGAGCAACAAGAAGAAAGAAAAATCAATGCCCAGGTTGTTGTTATGTACAGATCTGTGCAATCATTTACCTCAGCCAGCATAGTGAGAAGACTGCTCCTGATCACGTAGTTCCACGATTTAGATAGAACGCTCCAAGAAAAAGCTGAAACATTTATTAGTATTTACAGTCTCAGTCTGCAAATGACACAGAAAACAGGGCAGAGATACACACACAGAAAGAGGGGAGGGAGAGGAAGAGAGTGTTTAACCAATGGCTACATTACTGCAATGACAAGTTTGTCACTCCCAAAGCCACACAATGAGTGAGGAGTGTCTTTGGACCTGTGTGTGTGTGTGTGTGTGTGTGTGTGTGTGTGTGTGTGTGTGTGTGTGTGTGTGTGTGTGTGTGTGTGTGTGTGTGTGTGTGTGTGACAACGAGAGAGGGAGGGAGACTGCAAACCAAAGGAAAGTCCATCTGAGTGTCTTAGTCTTTATCAGTCTTACAAAGTTCACAGATAGAGGGGCTGAAGTGGAGGCTCGACGCTGTTCCAGAGTCACAGGTCACAAAGAAGACAGAGCGGCTCAAATTGGCAGGAGGGAGGAAAGAAATAAAGCGCACAAAAAAAAGAAACTCACAGTTGCGTGAGGAAAGCAGTGCCAAGCCTTGGTGATTGCCATTCTGCAATCGACCTAACCAAATTGCAAATTCCCTCTCAGGACCCTCTAAGTCCGCTTCACTTGGCGAAAGCTGGAATCCTTATTTCTGCAATTATAAAGCTATTGACTAATTCGACATATGTTAGCGTGTCTTCCAGCGCACGAGTGCTGGTGTGCCATTGAGTCATTAACTTTGACAAATTGTGACAGACTTTTTTATTGCCACCCAATCATGAGAAACGAGACTGTGGCAGAGGAGTTAATGAGTGGCATGTTTTCCTCCTCTTCCTCCCCCCCCCACCAACTTGCTCTCTCGCTCCTCTCCAACCCTTCCACTTAGATTCCTGCACCCCCAAATCCCCTCACCCCTCCATATTTATAATTTTACCACATCCTAACAATAACACGGCCGGTACTCTGCACAAAACACGCGGGCCCTTGCCTAATGAATCTCATGCCTTTACCGCGGTAAAATGGCCAGTAAGTATTACCAGCTGCGACACTCTCCCTCTTTCTCTCCCTTCTTGGCAGTGGCATTGAGCTTGGGAGTGCAGGGGTGGGTGGGTGGTGGGGGATTCAGGGGGGGTGGGGGGGGAACAAGGCAGACACATCTGAGTGCAGCTGGACCAGGGAGAGAGAGGTGGGGGATGAGGGGGAGAAAGACCGCAAGACTCCGTGTTTCCAGCTGCCTTTCTCAGGGGCTCGGTTTTCTTTTCCTCCTCACGGTTTTTCGCAAGGCCCTTCTGGTCCCAGCTTACTTGAAAAATCACAAACACACACACACACATAGACACACTCACACACAGATGCACACACGCCCTGATCCACCTCCCCTCAATCCCTCACATACGGCCATCTTTGTTTGGACAGGGCTCAGGAGTTCCAGAAAAGCTCTCTCAGATGTGCTGAAGTAAGGGAAAAACAAAACAAACTGGCCCTCACACACACACACACACACGCACGCACACACGCACACACGCACGCACACACGCACACACACACACACACACATGCACACACTTAAAATGTATGTGAATGCGCAGACACCAACAAGTACTTGGCGCTCACACATAACACTGTGTAGGAGAAGTTCATACACACTCCCACACACACACATGAACAATTTCACATGTGTGAAAGCCAAAATACCAGCTTCAACCAGAGAACAAATTTGCAAAGAGATGAAAAAAGTGGCATACATTTTTCTTCATGGAGGTAGGCAGCCTACTATTGAAGGCATGCATTCTTTTACACTGTGTGTGTGTGTGTGTGTGTATGTGTGTGTGTGTGTTTGCGTGTCCCAATCCAGGATCACAGCACCAGGGCAGGCCTGAAGCATACCTCGACATGTGTTACCTCTTTGTAATATTGACTTTGTTATAGCTATACTAGTGGGAGAGTAGAGCCAGGAGCCCGGGCCTTGCAGTAGTGGGGCCCCTGAGTTCGCTAGAAAACAAATACCCGAACAGGCCGTGAAAATAGAAAACACAGTACCACAATATCAATCTATAAAAATAAAAACGTCCCTCCCTCCTGCCTCTGAACTTTTAAATTTTCGCTCTCTAAATTAAGAATATTGTTTGTCTGATTCCATTCCTGCAGGGTGTTGCTTACAAATCCGTGGGATTTGGCAACCGAGTGCGTCTTGGCCTGGCCTTCCTGTCTGAGCATGTGTACTGGACCAACTGTAAAAGTCAAAAATCCTCCTTCTTTAAAGCCTTGAATTACTGTATAATTTCATTTAAATACCAAACTGCTTCTAGGGTCATGCAAACATGCTGTCAATGTATCCAAATCTGTTCTGTTTCAAATGAATAGCAATTATCAGAGCAAGATTTCACTTAGTCAATATATACAAAAGAAATAAGCCTCTACATTTCTAGTGAAAAATAATGAGGATAAATGTAAGAATCCCTCAGATTTCAGATGACACATATAACCAAGATAAAGGGAAAGCACATATGCTGTTTATTTGATTGCTTTGCAGAAATAAAAGATTGATTATCATTTTCTTGTTCCTGGGAGTGTAAATCTCATCTTGTCTCTTTCCCCAGTGATGATTTTGCTTATACATTTGAATAATGAAGGCAAGTCATTTGAATATTCCCTCTGTATTAAAAAAAAAAAAAAAATGTTTTTACACGATGCAGCAATATTAGCCATGTTAATTGGGCTCTTTGGACTTTCCCAAAAGAAAGGCTAAATTAATTACTTATGTCGACAAAATGTCAGACACGCCGGTCTAATATATCTACAACTGTTTCCAACAGTGTTGTTTTTTTGTCTGTTTGTGTGTGAGAGAGATTATGAATGCCCTTAAAAACACTCTGAGCGTCCACCAGCCTGAGTTAGATCTAATGAACGAGATGGGAACAAAATGCTTTGACATCCTCTCCATGTTTCATGGGTGGCTCTTGAGAGCCCTTCTCCAATATCCATCCCCTCTTCTCATACTAATCAGCCACTACAGTATTGACTGTTTGTGCTTGCAAAGTGACTCGTTTTAGTATGTGTCTGCCTGCGCTGTGCAAACACACACACGCACACATTTCTTATGCTCCAACGTGCCAATCCATTTTGTAATTAAACTTGTAAGAGAAAGTGAATTATTTGCAGGACGTTATGTGGTTGTCTGTGTGTGAAATGTATGATGTGTTCATTAATGTGTATGTGTACCCACCACCATCGGGGGCTTTGAAGTTCCACTTTTTTTTCTTTTTTTTAGCTTTTGGCTGTTTTTCAGTCTTGAAGAAAAACTGTATCAGCGCATTTTCCTCAAGTACGAATAAACATTAGACATTGGGAGAAGAGGCGATGGGGATACATTATGAATATATGTGAATGTGAGACGATCAGATGATGTGAGTGTGTGTGTACATTCACGCACGTGCATTTGTGCACACACACACGTGCGAGTGTGCAGTGAGCAAGAGCTAACAGAGAGGCCTGCTGATGCCATGTTTCAGACGACCCCTTGAAGTGGAAATGAGCTTCCTCGGTCTTATAACTAGTCCGTTCTCACAAAGTCAGCAAACTCTGCCACCCCTCCAAAGAAATGCAGACGCCTCCCCTCCCTCCAACCTCCCCACCCAGCCCTGTGGTCAGCATGCAGGATGAATTCACCATCAAGACCTAAGAAACATACAGGTCCACCTCATTTCATCTGCTTTTGTTGTTGTTCTAGCAGGATAAAAGAGGTGCCGCTTCAGTCTTCAGATGGCTTTTGTCCTGACTTTCAAAGCAATGCAATGTCAACTACTGTAGATTAGGGTAGGAAAAGAATATTCATGGTGTATACGTCCTTAACCCACAGTAAACAGAAGAACTTAAACTGTTGACCTTAGCAATATCTTTGTTCCCTTTAGATGCATGTTTTCCAGCTGCATTGCCTGAAAGTGCAAATCCTGCAAGGATTTGTTTTCAGTATTTGTAGGAAAAGTATTTTTTTTTTCTAATGATGCATTGATTGTTTAATTTCTTAAATAAAAAATAATGTCAGATTCCCATCCAAATATGGCAAAACTGAAAGTGATGTCTTAAAAATTCTTATTTTGTCTGATCAACAATCGAAAATCCAAAAAGTTCCAACATATTTAGAGAGAAAACTGATTTTAGAAGCTGTAACCAGAACATTTAGGAATTTTCACTTATAATATTACTTAAATGATTATTTAAGCGTCAAAATTGTTATAGATTCATTTTCTGTTGGTTGGTTGAATAATTAATAATCAACTAGTTTTTCCATCACTGTCTGCAGCAAAACTCCATTGACCGATTCCTTTAGACTCACTGAGTCATTACAAGAGCTGTTTCTATTTAATCCAGGCTCAGAACACTGGAACACATGTTTATGATCGTTTTTATTTAATGAAAAGATTAGCTCAGTCTGGAAATATGTTTATGACCTTGTGTTTATGAGTGTGTCTGTATGTGTACATTTTGTACATCTCTTCTTTTCTATTATAATTATTCCTATTATTATTATGCTGTGTGTATGCTCGCATCTGATGTAGTGTGCATGCACGCATGCTGCTGTTTGAACCTGTGCGAGCACCTGAGGGTCCATCCCCAGCCGTCCTCGGAGTGGAGAGCGACAGCTGTACAGTGATGCTGTAGCGATAGGCATCATCGGCTTGCTAGAGACTAATTGGTCCACAGCGCTCCTCTGAGTGGCCTCGCTAATTAATTAGAAAGGCAGTGGAGCTGAAATTTTTAATCAGGACACCAGGCTCTCCAGCAAGCAGGAAAAAAAGACACATTACCCCATCATTCCATGTAATCCACCTGACACTGATCTCCCATGTTGTGATGTGAAATGTGTTGTGTGTTTAGGTATTCATATGATCTGGCAAGGGAATAAGAAATACATTTATTACAGGGATTATTGGATCATTTTAATTCTGAGAGTTTCAGAAACGCTGGGTGTCGTAAAAAAGTATGCATGACTTATATTTGGTTTTGACCCCAAGAGAACGATGTAAAAGTGGTCTTTTCCTCTGTGTGTTTGTGTAGCACATGTACATATCATGATTTCCACTGATGTAAATTATGTACTGACTGGTCCTTATTTGTAGTGACAAGATGCCGATAATGTACTATAACGTGGTGACAAGAAATGTTACTGCTGCTGATCGAAATCGCTGAAGAGTGTGCTCTTGTGTGATCTTTTCTTTTCCCCTTTTTTTTTTTCTTTTTTTATAATTCCTTCTACACCTTGAAAGCAAAATATTATTTTTCCTTCTCCCCCCTATCTGTACTTAACTTAAATTAAAAGCAGTCACTCAAACTAACACTTTCCCTCATACTGAAAAGAGACTGGAAATCACAAGCTTGTTTTAAAAAAAAAACAAAAAAAAAAACATCCCCTGGTTTTCTATTTCTTACTGAAAAAAGGGAAAAGATGATTCTAAGGAAACAATGCTTTCACACCGTTTTGGAGGCACATTTGTGTCCCGAAGCTGCGCACAGCACACCACAATGATTTGTGGTGAAGGGCCAGAGTCTGGGAGGAATCAGCCAGAGACCAAAAGACAAGAGCCCTGCTAAAACGAGAGCTGCGCTGGTCAGCCACTTCACACAGAAGGCAAGGGAAACATGTGTTCATCATCGCACTACTGGGATGACAAACTTCCACCACCGACTATAGACTTACAGTACCAGGAAAGTGTATGGACATAAAACAGGAACACATAGATAACAAGTCTACTGTGGTAGAGTGAATATGGAATGAAAATTGGCCAGCAAACTTTCCATCAAGGGGAAAGTTTCTGAAATGCACACGCACGCACCTTTACCTCACGTGGCGACATTAGCTTTGTGCTGTGTCCTAATCTTCGTGACTGTCTTGGCTTTGCTCGTCGCTAATCAGCCAGACGCTCTTATCAGCCGGTTGCTTTAGCCAAAATAAACACATGCCGCCTTTTTATTGCTTTGTTTTCACAGGTCATTAGGGGAAGGAGAGAAGACGCATTGATTAGCTTTCCAGACCACTGGATTATTGTTGTGTTATGGCTATCATCATTAAGTTTCATTAAGGCTGTGGTTGTTCTTGTTTCCAGAAAATGAAGACGTTGCTGGAATAGGCGAGCTGGTTGGAGAGCAGACGGCACGCCACACTCATCTGGAAGGTAAGGAAAGTCGCACAGAAATGCACAGCAGTTTATTTTAGGTAAAATACCTGTCTAAAGCAGTGAGTTTTAAGATAAGACTGAATTCTGACCCTTACAGAGATTGTATTTAAAAGACTCACCCTGGCCCCATCAACCATATTTTTCAGGCTAATCTAAAACGCTTAGCTTCTGTACTACATTCCTCATTTATTTGAAGTGCATTAAAGAAAACTTAATGAAGCGGTGTCAGTCCTTTGCCAGCTTTGCTCTGCAGCTACACATATGCTCCCAAAGCAAGGAGGACCTGGCTCTGTCGCCAGACTAATTAGCATGTGTTAGCTAGTTAGAGAGAGGGCGGCCCTCTGTGATGTGTACTGAAGTGGAGTAAAACGCTGGGGCAAGGATTGTACTAATGGCCCACTTCCTCCCCACGGGGACCCTCCCTGCAGCTCCGCACGTGCTGGCATCAGTGCAGCCCTGGGCACCCACAGCGCCGGGGCCAGAGGTGGGAACACAGGAAGACGCCTGGCTCGGCTGGCACCATTTCAATGCAACAATGAGCTCTCTGGGTGTGATGCTCTGCCATGTAACAGCAGGTAACAATGACACTCGCTATAACACACGTACACACAGGCAAACTGAAAGTGACGCGCAGGCTAACAGATTCATCAGCCTATGAAATGGTTCAGACAGCTGGGGCCGCGGCTCTAGCTAGCTGCCTAGCATTGGTGGATGCATTATTTACAAGAGGAGCTGGAGAAGTAGCGAGCTCTTTGGCACTTGGATAGCAGGCGTGGGTGGTGAGCACCAACGGCAAGCGAGTGTATCTCTGTCAGTGTGAGTAAACAAACAGTGGGGACATGGTGTGACAGAGCAAACTGTGTGCCACACAGACACAGACTCACACAAACACATGCAAACTCATCAGGGAGCCCAGGGAGAACGGGAGAAAAGAGGAGGGGTGTGTGGCATCCATATTTATAGGGCCTTTCTAACATTTGTCCCCAGGCCAAATGCTGTGACTACACTCAGCTAATGTCAGAGCAGCACTTAACCAGGCATTTCCAGTATGTGCATGGGCAGTGGGGAATACGTGGGATATCTACAAGACCAGGGCAAAAAAGAAAAAGCACAGAGACATACAAGGATGGAAATGAAAAGAAATGCAGTTGTGCTGTGTGTTCAGACGATTATGTTCTCAAACACCAATCTCTTAGTGTCTTTATTCCTCTCTCTTCCAAACCCTCTGTTTCAAAGCATCTGCTGACTCTGAATAGGTCTTTAAAGCTGACAATACACTTTTGCTCATTCTCACAACCAGTATAATGGAACAAACATTTTTTTTTTGTACAAAAAGAGTGTCAGTTCTGGTCCCGAATAAACTTTTTCAACCTGGATTATTATCTGTAACTTTAACTCAACCTGGTGTTGTCTTTGTTTTGGATTATGAAAGCAGAATGTGGTTGGTGACCTGGAAGTTACTGTGTAGTTTACTGGCTTTTGCACTCAAAACTATATTCGATAGCCGCTGAGAGCACGCCAAGTGTTGGTGTTAAATTGAGTACAGTGAAGCCCTCTCTTAGCTAAGCACACACAAAAAAAGTAGCCATTACATTGTCAATATATCTTACCTTGATGCTGCCTTGTTTCATCAAACCTGTTGACAACAGTGAGAGTCTTGGCCTGTTTTTTTTCCTGCTGGATTTATGAGAGGTGAAAGTGACATGCTGGCTCTTGGCATGTCATTACTCGCAAAAACTTGTCTGGAATGCAAGGAATGGCCTGCTTCGCTTTGGTCACCTGTCCCCAAGTTTATCATGTGTCAGGCAGGGCATTCACTTGGCATTATGCTCTCTGGCACCGAGGGAGGCTGAGGGGCCCACAGGCCTCGCTGGCATTTTCAGCACAGTCACAAACTGTGTGATACCCCCAAAGAGATCTTACTAAGTGGGTAAAGTTGCTCCTTTTAGCACAAATCTGTCATTATCTCAAGTGGCATGTAATCGTTTTGTGTAGCGAGATCCATTATGCATCCACTGAGAGCAAGAGCTAATTGTGGAGGCTTACATTTATTATTTGTTTGCTACCAGTTGTCCCATATATTTTTGAGGAGGTGCAATAAATGCCAATGTTTGTGTTTCTGTGTTTTTAAATGGTCAGCGCTCTCGTGGTTATGTGGTAAAAGCCACACGGTTCCCTTTGTGCTCCCAAAGGAAGCTGGCAATCAACATGAGGCAAAAGATTAAGATGTTAACCACTGGCCCCAGTCATTTTTTTTGTGATCAACTTTGTGATCAGCCATCATTTTCTTGGTTGCAGTTGAGCCGGCTAGCCAAATGTTCCTCTGTCTCCCAAGCAGGTGTAATTTAGAGTCGTCATTAACTAACAAAACAATCGGGTCAGTAGGGATTCGACATCCTATCACATCAGATATTATTGATGTTGTTTTATTCCAGAACTCGTACACCTGTTCACACTCCCAGACCATATGCAGGAAAGTTCCAGTTTGTTCAGGTTGACAGGCAATAGGGAGTGGGAATGACTTTAGAGACGTATCTCTTCTGAGGGGTCCAATATGTCCTATGACATACTGTATGTTGAAGTGGATATACTGGGATATTTGGGTTCTTGGAACAGTGGAAAATGTTGTCCCAAACTGTCTCCCAATTAATTGCATTCCCCTCAGGGCTCAGCTCTCGTTCCCATTTCTTTACTATTGGAAGTTATCCTATGGATACTTGCCTCAGTTTAGCATAGATCTGACCCCAGTCATTTTTAACACTTAAATGCATCAAGAAAAGACTACTTTTGAATGAAAAGTTGATTAATAAGGAATCAATGTGAGTTTGTGTTATTATTTAATACACTTCTTCAAAAGCATAAAGTTGTACTTTTTAGAAATTGTGTTCTTAGGGCATGGGGAGGTGAATATTGACAACACAGAGAGAAAGTCATGAGGACAGATGAAACGGATTCATTAAGTTTGTGCAGAGTGTGTGTGTGTGTGTGTGTGTGTGTGTGTGTGTGTTTTGCACAGACCAAAGGATAGTATATGCAGTTAATCTTGATCAAAGGTTCTTTTTTGTCTTTCAGTAAGTAAAGATAATACTGGTAAAGCCCTTGGATTTAACACACTGAGATAATAAAAGTGTAATTAGCAATTAGATTTGACCAAATTAAGGCAGACTAACAGAGGCAAAAATCAACATCAAGGCTACTAAACAATATTACGGCCAAAGGTGTGCTTAGTGTGTGTGTTTTTTCCCCTTGAAGTCATACAAATATAAGGATTGGAGGATAAGAGGATTGTGAACAGACAAAGATGGACGGAGGCTGAGGAAGGTTGCTTGTTCTTACCTTTGAATGGAACAACAATAACTCAGTATCTCTATTATTTTGTATAATGTGTCCACACCATTGACAAGGCTTTAGCCACTAGTTTTACAGACGACTATGTTTCCAAGGCTTGGCGATTGAGGTGAGAGAGCCACTTAAACCCCCTTGCACACATATTATTAGCATTACCATATCTGGGCCTAACTGCAGCTGAGGGGAATAATGTGTGTCAGGAGAGTGTAAAATTAGAACCAAAACCAACACTGCTCTTTAAATCCCCTTGCCAAGTCCCCACTTCCTTACTTATAGCCAAGCTTACAATGTCAAACACTAATAAGCCAGCTAATTCAATTAGGACTCCACTTCTTTGAGATTCCCGAAAAAAGAGACTTTGTGAACAGATTCCCTCACAACTCTACACAGAACTCTTCATCATGAAAAAGTGGCCTTTATTCATAAGCTTCAGTGTGCAAGAGAGGGAACTTGCTGCAGAGCTTGTTAGCAAAACACCCTGATCTGAGGCGCGAGATGTGTGACTAAAGCTGGGTCTCTTAAGTGTCTGTCACCCTGATCTAACTCGAGAAGAGCTCTTTGTAGGCTGTGTTTTCTCTGTCTGCCTCTTTGCGCTGCGCTCCGGAGTGACTGGGGATGAGCCCCGCCGTGTTGCTGCAGGTGACAGGGAGCCCTTTTTGTTGTCAAATCCTGATGGAGCCTCCACATGAAAAACATTTCACTTGAGCTGCTGCTGCTGCCTTCTTTCTCTTCCTTCCTCTCTGTCTCTCTCTGTAGACGTCAAAGGCTACAACTGCAGCAGTGATACAGAGGCAGAAGGAGTCAATCTCGTACTCCTTTTCCCCCCCTCACTTTTCTTTTTGTCAGCCTTTTTCTCATACTGTTGTTTCCTACATCCCTCTCGTCTCTTCTATCGTTTCTTTTTCTGACCAGCCTTTTCTTTTCTCTGCTCGTCTAACCCACCCCTCCCTCCCTCCCTCCCTCCCTCCCTCCCCTCCTTCTGGCTTATAGATCTGAGTTGGGTCTCAGGAGGAAAATACAAGTCAAGCCATTGTCATTTCAAACAGCGTGATAACCAGACACTGGGCTGCCCACTGACAACTCAGGGGAACTGGCCCTGGCTTTGACTGTTAGCTCATCTCTCTCTCTCTCTCTCTCTCTCTCTCTCTCTCTCTCTCTCTCTCTCTCTCTCTCTCTCTCTTTCTTTTTTTTTCCCTCTTTTCTCTCCCTCTCTTCCTCCTCACCTCCTCTCTCTTTCTCCTCCACCACCACCTCACCTCCCACAGGATGCCCGGTAGCTCATTGTTGTTTGCTGCTGTTGTGTCTTGCATCTGCTCCTCTCTTCTCTCCTCTCTGTGCCGTCGGGGGCTGGGGGGAATAGTTGTCTTAGTGTGTGTACCAAGGTCAGTGCTCTCCACATGACAGTTCTCTGCCTCTCGACAAGGCGGGAAATCAATACTTTCGGACTTGTGGCGCTGCCCTCGGTGTAACAACAACACTGCCCAGCGCAGAGCGCGGCTCAGGCACCTGACACATCCCCAGCCGCCTCCCCCCCCCCAAGGCCCTCACCAGGGAGCCCCTTCCACTCTTATTCTGACCCCTTCATATTTCCACCAATGCCCTCTGTTTTACTTTACTACACCTTTTCTCTCTATACTTTTTTTTTCTTCAGGGCCTCCAACCTGCTGTATATCAGATTCCCTGTTTTTATATTATGCAATGCATGTTTCTATTATGCCTCTGGATGAACTGTGCCTCTTGTATCTGTTGCTTCTGTGCATGTGTCTTGGAGAGGGATGAGTGTGTCTGCTCAGTGAGTGTGATCTATACAGAGATCAGACAGTTGATCAGAGAGGAGCAGAGAGGAGCTGCTAAATGAGAGATGTGCTAATTACAGAGTAGCAGAGGAAACGTACTGTGATGTGCTCAGACTGGACCTACAAAGATTAGATGGTGGTGGAAAGCAGTGTTCGGGTAGTTGGCTGGACCGAATAGAGGAGTGGGTATGTGGGCTTGCCAGGGTGGTGCCGATACCCGCAGAGTGCCAGGATTTCAACCTCCTGCAGCTGTTTACACAGCAAGCCCAAGCATAGAAAACACTTTGCCACTCTGGTTCAGCTTTCAAGAGAGATCAGAAACATTGCACGAGTCAATCAGTCGACACTCTAGTCATCTTCCTTTTTCCTCATATCCACAGGTGTTTTCAGTTTTTCTGATGCTCCCTGCCACACACTTAAACCCAACCCCCTCGTCCAGTCCAGCCAATGAATGAAAAGCATCTGAAGTGTAAGCAGGGGCCTATAAACTGTAAGATATCTACCTCTAACTGGTATTAAGGGAAAATGTGCATGTTGCTCAGTCACAACACACACAAAGCAGAGCCATGGGCGACATTTTTAATACAGCACTAAATCCTAACATGCCTCCTTATGCTTTTTCACTGCCGGATAGATGCTCAGAGAAAAAGAGAAAGCACTGGCAGTGCGCCCCACACCGATTGTTAAGCCTCTCTCTTGGCCTGCCTCTAATGACGAGAGAGAGTGTGTGCAAGGCCAATTACTGCTCCCGTCCTTCAGCAGTCAAACAGAGTAAAACTCCCCCTCTCAGCCCCCGTGGAGAGGAGCCACCATCGACCGGAGCCCCCGAGTCTCTCTGAGGGACACATGCAGGCACACACTCGGTGCCCTATGTGTGTGCAACTGGACGTCCATCAACAGGGCCATCTCTCCTCATCCCCTGGCTTGCTCCCTTGATTCAGCTGGAGTAAGGAAAATGCATCAAATAAAACAGCCACTTTAATGAATTAGATATTGAGCTGTTCATTAAAAAAAATCAAATTTCCTCAAGTCAGCAGGGGATACACCAGAGTGTAACCTGGGAATGAACGCGACTTGTTTAGAGGAGTCATAAAACACAGAGATCTGATGACTTTACTGAATGCTCGCCAGAAGCGTTAAATGTTCTCGAAATTAGAAGACTTTTTTTGCAATCATGGCAAGGTAGATTTTCTTCCTCCTCACATCCCTCTCTTCTGTCACCTCTCATACAAATAGCTTATTGTACTCTTACTTTCTGGTGGCAGGAACAAATGAAATTAGTTGTATGACAAACATAAAGATCTGTGATTGGAATCTCTAATCGAGGATGAAAACAAAAGAACTGGGTGACTTTTCAGCCTTATGTGACAAAGATCATCTACATCTGTGGAGGCGGATACCTGTTTTTGTTGGCTGAGAGGCTAGGTAGTACTTAAACCCTTTGCGGCAGCCTCTCCCAACACTGCTGACTGCTAGTGTTTCTACATGGTCTTAAAAGACAAGAAAAACACTCCTGTTCCCAAACCAGAGTGTATTTCTTTCTGACAAAGAAACATTAAAGCTCTATTACGTTCAAATTTTCAGCGGTTCGTCTGTGAAAGACTCAAACAACTGGCAGCGTATGCTGCTGATAAAGGTGCAATCAAATGATCAATTTCTTCTCCAGTGTTTTTTTTTATTTATTTTTTTATCTCTGGCAAGCCAGCATCAGCCTTTCCCCCATTTGATGGAGAGATTTAAAGGAAGCTGTCCTCACTTTCTCCTCCTCCATCTCTGCTTCTCCCTGGATGAATGTGATCTAAACAGCCACATCTCCCTACTGTTTTTTCACAGTGACAGCCTTTCTCATGAATTAAAAGAGGAACCCATTGATTTTCCCATTGCTTAAATTTGCAACTTAATCCCCCAGATATGTCTAGAATGTACTGCTCTGTCAATAGACGGCACCGCCACTGACGAAAGGCAGCACTGATGCTCACTGGAGAGAAGGGGAAACGGATGACAAGACAAAGGAGAGGCAGAGAGGCTAGCTTAGTGGTGAGCCTGGTGGTTTCTGCTGTGGGTTCAAATTCTACATTATGCCATTAAAAAATGTATGTTCGCTATTAACACGGACTCAGATGAATTACCACAAACATAACACATCATCCAGCCGAGCCACCAGGAGAATACAAAAGAGCACAACCCGGCCATCTTGCAGTTACTTGTGTGTACCCGCCACATCATTATGTTTATATGGCTAATAAACCAATCACCATCGTACATCTGTATAGTGTAACAAGCCATCCAGCATGACCTTCCAACGATCAAATATAGTTATATAACGAAAAGCCAACACTGGGAATAAGTTGCCTGGGACTGAGATGGAAAAAGCACACTGGTCCCCTCTGAGTGAGGGGTTTGAGGAAGTAACGGGATATCACGACCTCTCCCCCGGAGAAAACAAGGCAGAGAGCCCATGTCCTAATTCACAATAAGCACCGTAATGTTCTCGTCTGACTCCTAATGTAGTCTATAAATCTCTGGTACTCTGCTCTACATCAGTGTAATACTTGGTATTAATAGCCTGATTTGTACATTGAGTGCGGAGCAGCCTATATGCCGACAATGCTTTTAATCTTCACATGTTCAAGATAATTATTGCGAAATATGGAATTCTAGAAAGGCATCTGACAGTTTTCTGAGAAATAACTGGACACTATATAGAGTATAACACAGGGTGACCCTTACAGATTTCACCCTCCTACACTTCGTCTCTGGTTGCAAACACTATCCCATAAGCCTCTGGGGTGGTATGGCTCCTTGCCAGTAGCTGTGCTGTTGTTGGCAATGAATTTCCTTTGTGGCCTCAGTACTTGTGTAGGCCATAACATGATACACACAAAGGCCGACAAGAGTACACTAGTGTGCACACTCTCTCTCTCTCTCTCACACACACACACACACACACACACACACACACACACACACACACACATGCACGATCGACACATGCTGCACGCTGTGCACGCACATCAATGCACGTAATTATGCACAAAATCGCTATTCTCACCACTCATCCAGAGAAGACCCACAGCCTCGTAGGAAACAAGGAGGGGAAAAAAGCACAATGTATCCTTGACAGGGTTCATCTGTTTCCAGTTTGGTGCAGATGCTCAGGTTTTATTGCAGCAGTCTAGTATTTCATGGCAGATTTAGAGAGTGGTTTGGTTCTCCATTCGCTACAGCTCTAATGATGGCACATCTCTTGTTAATTGTGGCACACCAGTGATACAGTTTGTTGCTTGCTTCAACCAACTTTTATCATATATACACATGCACAGTTTATGCTCCTCTCACTCCTGTGGTGAAAAAAAAAAAACACTGATAAAATGCATACAGTGAAGAACATTTAGTTAATGTACAGGTAGTGCTTGGACTAGATAATTGACCTGTTTGTTGTTCAAACTGTTTCAGCAGAGCTGCTGCCTTGATATAAATAGGACCGCATCTAATGTTCTACTTATTTAGAGGTGAGATCATAATGTTTTTCAGCCCTTGGGTCCTCATGTCAACACAGTGGGTCTCCATTTAACCAACATACACAGGTTTTTCCCACAAGGTTTAAGAGTTGTGGCATAAATCAAATAAATGTAAACAATGTGCTCTGAATTTGGTGATTGTTGAGTTTGAACTGTGTGAGTTATTATCACTTATCATGTACGATTTTCTTTATCTTCTTCTTCTTTTACAATTACTGTCGGTCTTGTCATTCCTGGTGACCAGATGTTGCCGCAGCAGTTGAACTTAAATAATGGCTTGTGTGGTACTTAAATTACTAACAGTGTAACATATGACAAATACATTTGATACTTAGAAACTGCATTTTATTAAAAATAAATTTTAAACTATACATATAACATAGGCTAAAAAAATACAAAGAAATTACTTACTTGAGGAAAATAATTTTGATAGTGGCACAACTGTATTTATCCCATAAAAAGCAGGGAGAACCACCCTCATATTGAATCCAGTTGTGTTCATCACAAACACAGCTGAGTAAAAAAAACTTAGATAATGTTCTACACCCTGTCAGCTTCCATACACGCACACATCTATTTTTGCTCTCTGTGTGTCAATGCCAGCAGCGCACGCAGGCAATGGCTCTCTGTGTCAAGACAGAAGTGTAGCATTGAGTGTCTCTTAACTGGCTCGTTTAGTCCTGATGGCTTAAATGATTTCATCACTATTAATGACAGGGACCGTGGCTCCCCGCGACGCGTTGCCAGATGCTCGGGGACCGCTGAGCTTCCCACTCTCATCCTCTCACACCCAGCCGCCTCTGCTTATCCCTCCTTCTGTGCAGTCTAATGATTGTCCTCTACATGCCCCCTACCATCCTATTCTTCCTATTTTCCTTGATCACTGTGGGCTCCTATGGATACTAAAACATGGTGTAGACACACAGTGTTGGCACTCACATTGCTTGAGTGCAAGGTCTCTGAACAAGTCATCCAACCAGCAAGTGATTGTCATAAATATCTATACCAATTAAGTTCAGTAAAAGCAAAATTTCCAAGAACCCACATAAACACACACACTCTCTCTCTCTCTTTCTCTGGGCTATCAGGCGAGCCAACAAATCCGCTATCAGCCCAGTTCCCAAGCCACTACGGAGGTCAGAGGTCAGATAGAGAAGGTCAGCTGGCACCGAACCAGACTGCCCTCAGAGGTCTTTCCTCCAAATGGAATCAAAAGCATTTTGACGGCTGCAAACTATCGCCACACTGAGCCCATGCCTTCATTAGCTTCCTCATATAATTGGTAAGTTAATTTTGAGACAGATGCACGGCCTTGCCTTGATGCATTGATGTGATTTTCATTCATTTGGATAATGAAAGAATTAGGTAGCATTTTGCTCTCTCTTTTTCTCCCTTTCTCCGTCTCTTCTATCTTGTTGAGCTCCTCAGTTCCAGCTAAGTAATGACATTTTAATTCTAAGTGTGTGTGTGTGTGTGTGTGTTTGTGTGTGTGCGTGCATGCGTGCGCAGGAAACTATTGGTTAATGCAAAAAATGCCTTTGTCTTTTCCTGGCATTGTTACCAATAAGCACAAGTTGCACAAGCCCTCAGAACTAAAAGAAAAAAGGTCTGCTACACAATCTGAATTCTCACATGGAGAACATTGCAGTAAAATTAGAAATTGTTCCTTCAACATGTGTTTTCACTAGTAAAGTTCAGGTACAGTTTCCTCTCAAATTTGGCCTTTGGATTTAATACAGTAACTGATTGCTACTTTTAAGAACTGCCAAATGTCCATTTTATCTAATCAGTTCATTTTGCATTAAATAAAAGAACATAATACCCATTTAATAGCACTTATTGTCACAGTTTGTCTCTTTGTGTGATCGAATAAAAGTACACTCTTTGCAGCGAGGCTGGCATACTAGATATAATAAAACCGTGTGCGTGTGTGTGTGTGCGTGTTTGCATGTGTGTGTTATCTTGGATATAACCATGTGTGTTTGCCTGTGCGTTCCATACATGTGCGTGTGTATGCAGTATGAATTTCCCAGAGCCTAAACCTTCATTGATTCAGTTGCTGTTGTCTTCCCAAGAAACAGGGAGAGGATTATGCCTTTAAAACGAGCTTTCTCATTGCAGATATTAGGTCATTAATTTCACAGGCTTACATATGAAAATATTGACTCTTCCCAGACACCCCACTATATCCTCTGTTCCAGCCGCAGCCTTGCATAAATAAATCTTTTCAAGTATGCAACATTGATATGCCATTGATTTATTCGTTTGAGGGGCTAATAAATAAGCTAAATGTATTGAATTATAGTTTAATTACTAAAGCTCTTGATTGATTTGTATGGGGAAAAATGTGAGTGTTGTATGTGCCATATAGCAGGAAATCCCACTGTAAGCTGCTCAAAAAAATAGAAATTTTGAAATGTTTTAGTGTTTCTGAACGGTAAGTCAACTTTTAGAAAAAAAACCACAATGACATTTAATTTCAATGTGACTCCACTTCTCCAAAGTGCTTTACTTTCCATTTCCTGTAGCTGTTACCCTTCTGTACACTAAAATGAATGATGTGTCTCAATGAAATGTGAAAACAACTGTGTGATAGAGTTATTCTTCGAATCCGTGATGAGTTGTCATTCCCATAAATTGACGGGGGACGGCGAGGGGGATGTGGCGAAAGACTAGTCTACACATGTACACAAACATTTTCCATGTCACACACACAGATATAAAAGAGGCAAACAGTCTTGAAATAAGGCACCGAGTTATCCAGTGGGAGCGGGTGGGAGATGGGTGCAGCTTTATGTCCCCACATAGCGGCCGAGGGATGGGCAGGCTTCAGGGAAACAAAAGAGCGGGAAAGAAGGAGAGAGGATAGAGTGAGAGTGCAAAGGTTGTCACAGACTAGTCACAGCAGAGGAGGAGGGGAAGGGGAGATGTGGAGGGGAGGGTACGTTCCAAACTCTCACATCTGTTATTCGTTTGTCCCGAGCTGGGAAGAAAATAGCAGGAAGCGTTCTGGTGGTAGCGGAAGATGAAAAGACAAGAAGATTGAATAAAAAAACATGTGTCGCACATGCACTGCGGCTGATTGGATGTGTCCCATGGATTATCCCCGGGAGGCCCTGCCAGCTTGAAAAACACGCTGCGGTCGCATACGTACACACAGCAAGAAGAAGACTCCCCTCACTTATAAAACAGCTTGGCATTCACACCCTTTCTCTGTCTACACGGCACAGTGTCGCAGTCAGATCTACGCCTGTGGCCTTGACACACTGGTGTCTAACCAAACCTCCCAGTTTTGTTTAGGCCATTATTACACTTACTGCTGCTACAGCTCACATTACACTTGCTTACAATTGCTACATCAACTCACATCTGGGCTTCTGGGCTAAAATACGCGTTACTCAAAAAGCACAAGCTCGTATCATTTGTCAGACTAAGTGGCAATATTTTGCTTTGTTCATTACAAACACACCAGGTGTGTACAACAGACGCAAAAATAGAAACAGATCAGAGAACAGTCATCGAAAGCGCGACATGACAATGCCAAGTGGCAGCCATTAAAAGCTCGTCACTCGCCCACACGGTGGGACCTCCCATCGCTAACGAGCTAAAATGTGTCGGGGTAACAGACAGGTAGGAGTAATGCCTCCACAATTATGCAAATTGTGCGAGTCTGCATATGTATGCACATGCATGTGTTTGTGTGTGTGTGCATGTGTGTGAGTTTGCATGTGTGCTGTGCCTCTTAGGGCCTGTCCCACAGCTCATTAACAGTAATAAGTGACTGCCGCCACTTCTTCTTTTGTCAGTGGGGATGCAAGCCAATCAATAGGGTCATTTCACATCATAACGGCTTACCAGAGCACATTATGGCACTTGTTCATGGCTGGGAATGGCTGCCATTAGTGGCATAGCCAGATTAGATAAGGGCTGGGTGGGTGAAGGGTGGGAGGGAGGGGGGCAGATGGAGAGAGAATTAAAGAGGAGGAAGGAGGGAGGTGGATCAATATATGGATAGTTATGGAGATAACATCACAATAGGGTGTCTGGAAAAGATAGCGTATTACAGACTCCTGATTTTTTTTCCTTGTGGGAATGAGGTTGTGTGTGTGTGTGGAAGGTGTGTGTTTGCTCAAGCCTTGATATGTATGAGGACTTGTCTATGAATGAGTCCATTGAGTGTGTGTGTGTGTGTGTGTGTGTGTGTACAAATTTGAGCATGTGTTATGAGAGAGTATGACTTACAGCGATCCACTCACAAATCTGCACCTCGCTCAGTGTGTGTGCATGTGTGTGTGTGTGTGTGTGTGTTTGTGTGTGTGTGTGTGTCTGGGGGCGTGGAGGTGTGTTTGTGCGTGCTTTACTTTGGCAAATGCGTGTGCAATCCTGTTTAATTACAGATCAGGCTTTGAGGCAGAGGCAAACAGTGCTATAATTACAGGAAACACCTTCTTTAATATTTTATGGAAATCTACCCTGTATGTGTGTGAGAGAGTTTGTAAGTTGCACATATTTATTCAGCGTGAGAGAGAGGAACAGAAGAAGAAAATCAGAAGTGAGAGATACATATGGAGGGCTCGTTCTGAAGGACTTTTGCTTATTGTGCCCTTCCTGTCATCCCTCCTTTACGCCTCACAGTCTCTCATTTCAGATTTGTGTTTCCAAATGGTTTCGCTAAACACCCTTTTTTCCCCACTTTTGAACTGCTTGCCTTTCAAATATTTATACTCCCTTTTACAGGGCCAAGAGACAGAGGGGTGAAGAAAGAGGGAAGAGACTTAGATTTATCTATTAAAGATGAGCAACATCTCAAATGCATAAAGAGGGGTGATGAACACACTTGCTCATGGATAGCGAGGTGTAAGCCATGGCTAAATGCTTAATGCTATGAAGAAGGTTTACTTTTTGATTTACTCCAAGAGAGAGGGAAACACAGGATGTGTTTTGAAAGAGAAAAAAAGTAATAGAGTAAAAAATTGTATACTAATACTGTTTACTTTATACAGATTTTAAGTTAGTTCTGCATCTCTTTAACTGCATATCCCAACATTAGCTGTCTATTACATGTTCCAGTCCCTCCAAAATGAAACAAAAAAATGTGTATGCCGTGTGTAACAGCTGGAAGCATGTATGTCACCACCACACAAAAAATCACAATGTCATGTCATTGAGTGGATGCTTATTCATTTATTGGTGTTCTCTTTATTTTTTTGAGCAGAGGCCAAGCTGAACACATGTTCCTTCTTAGCCTGCAGTGACACAATTGTACACACAAACACACAATGGCAATATGCTAACACTAAGCCAGTGCCCCCTACAGTGCCTGACACACTGGGGGAGTGGGAGCCGGCTTCGATGGTAGCATGCTTTACTACTCTTTGATATGCACCAGTCATTAAAAATAGATGGCGAGCAATCATTACAGGCCTCGGAATTAATCTAATTAGCCTAGTGCACTAGGCCTCACTGGTATGTTGGTGGGGGGGGGGGGCATTCTGCAAACAGAGCCACCCGGCCGCAAATACAGTGTAAGCAGAGAGGGCTAGGACGCTACGGGGGCTATGGTAGAGGGGGATAATCCGCCTTGACTTATTAATACGCGCAAACAAGATTTAGCTCCTCAAAGCAAACAAATGAAGCAAGTGCTAAGAGGAACGGGGGGTGAAAAGGGAGGGAGGAACAGAGAGCGACAGAGAGAGAGAGAGTGCAACATCGAGGGAGAGTAAGGAGATAAATAATTTAAGCCTGCATGGACTGTATGGAGAGCTGCAGCTACCAGTGGTAAAAATGGACTTAGACTTTTAGACAAATTAGTTTTTGCAATTTAGATACACTGTAAAGAGGTCTTACTGTACTTCAAACCTTTTTTGGAGAAACTTCAGCAAGTCACAACATGGATCATAATCTGCTGACTAGTACCTCAAACAACACAAACATACACATGCACATTGCTTTCTTGTTTAAATGCATCACTATAAGGGTGATTGTGGACAGACATGAGTCCTTTATTGACTCTAAAGCCGATGGAGTGCTTTGCACACAACCGTTCTTGACCCCTGTCACAGTTCATGACTGCTGCAAGGGGGTATGGGTAATACACACTAAGGAATGGCAAGCAGCCCTTCTTTTTTACATATAGGCTAATAACAGCCAGGATGTAGGTTCAGCAAAGCAGGGGTGGGTCCACGCTACAATGATTAAACAGAAACATAACAACTTGCATAACTTCTGGGATCTTCTACCGTCTTTTTGTTTGCTTAAGAACCTTCTAAGCAGGCGTTCAGACCAAAAATAGCACAGTGTTTAAAAAAAAAAAAAAAGGCAAGGCACTGTGTTGGTGTGGACGTGTTGCCATGGGTACTGGTGAGAAAATGAAATACAATCCATGAAGTCCAGTTTGACTCTGAAGGCTTATCACAGTGACTATGACAATATTTGATTGGCCACACAGGTTGAAGGTGCAGTGCATTAAAAGTTGAGTCTGGACATCTGCTGTGCCAATGCAGTGCTCTCATTGAAATGAATAAGGATGCATTTTTGACACGGGTGCTTTTGTTGGTCTGAACACGGCAACAAACTGTTTTGGTTTGAGCTACTGATCTCTGTATGAAAGCATACAGCATTATTATGGTAAGTTACGACTCTCCCCTAACCTAATTGAATTTTATTCTGGACCTTTTACTATTAAATTGTTTGCAAAATCAAATCTGTCAAAATGTATCCTCACTCCCTCTCACATTAGTCCCTTGAACACGACGGGCAGAGGTTGTTACGTGCTCAGGCTCGACACAGTGCCAAACTCTCCTCTCTCAGTGGGTTTGTTGGCCATTCTTTCATCGCAGCTTCTCTAATGCTAGCAGACGGTCATTACCATCTCTTTGATTGTAGGGGTCCCAGCTGTGTTCAGGGGTCTAATACCCCTCAACCTCTGTCCCAGTGTGCCCCTCCCTCCTTCCTTCCCTCCATCCATCCCTCCGTCACTCCCTAACACAGCCAGTTTGTAGGTGCATCTGAAAAAAAAATAGCCCGCTGAGAGGTGGGAAGGAAAGGAAAGCGAGAGAAAAGAAGAGAGAGAGAGAGAGCTAATACCAAATCTCAGGTGACCAAACCAAACGAAAGGCTATCAAAAGCCAGCTCAGCAAATGCAACTGTCATACTGATGAGGAGGGAGCAAAGCAGCGAGGGAACGTGGCGAGGACGGAGGACTTAAGCTTAGTTTACACATCACTTCACGGAAAATTGTATCTTTGCGGCTGCGGTATCATTATCTTCAAAATATCTTCATCCATATCTTCAAAATCAAATATCTCACAGGCGCAAGTGGCGACTACCAGCATTGTAGGTGGTTACCATGTGAAACCAAGTGTTGTTTTAGCTACCAAAGCTGCATTTGTGAAAACTATAAATTCATCCAAATTTTAAGAATGAAGGAAACAGGTGTCGATTTAATTCATACACTTTTATGAGTGACACAGGGGCTCTGTATATAGCATTGTGCAGCTGTGCATTTGTGTGTTAAACATGCAGGGAAGACATAAAAACTGAGGAGGAAAGATGGAGACAAAGACAGAGAGAGAGAGGCACATCTATCTGTTTATGTTTGAATAGATGGTATCACGCAGCGGTCAAGTGTAGTACATTTTTCAAAATGAAAGCTCTTTTTGCTGTCGCCATTATTTATCGCACTGTGCAAACACACAGACACACACAATTGGAAAGAGAATTGAGAGAACTGTAGGTGAACTGTAACTGTAGGTGCCATGCAGAAAGACACAAGCCAGAGAAAAACCAAGACAATTTCACCAGCACCTCACTCGCACCAAGGACATAATAGCGCTGAAAGCAAAACGACTCAATGAAACAGGAAAAGTGTATTTCTTGGAATCCACTTACACTCAAATTACAGTGACATTCTTGGCACAGCTTGCAGCACACGTACATTCAGTCTACTGTAGCGAAAAGGACTTTTTGGACACTTATCAGGGCTGTGACACAAATGAGCAAACTATTAATGCAAAAAGAAAAATCACAGGAAGGAATGAAATCAACCAAAGAATAGAAAAAAATAGGGCATGTTTTCTTGGAAGCATTTAAATCCAACTTCTATTTTTTTCTTTCTTGCTCTCCCTCCTACCCTCCGTCACCAGGTTAAGTTACAGACATGAGGAGAAGGAATGAGGGAGTCAGAGTGGTAACATACGGTACCATGAGGAGCAAGACGCCGGCTCTCCCTGGCGTGCACCAAGCAAGAACCCCTCCCTGGCCCCACAGGCGAGCACACACACACACACACACACACACACACAACACACACACACACACGCAGTATTTGGACAGCATATGTACTGTACATATACAGACCAATCTGCCAAATGCAAGCAGATGATATGATTGTGTTCCTGCGTGTATACACACACACACACACACACACACACACACAAACACAGTCTTTGCTTCACTTCCTCCCTCCCTCTGCGGCTCGCGCTCCATGTGTCCTGTCATATCTCCTTCAGCCCATAATTGTCCCAACTTATGGTGCTTCTTCCTGCAAGCCACAGTTTAGAGGAAGTGAAATCCTTCTAAGTGACTGTCACAATGCATCAGCCTCAGGCGAGGGAACGCACATCGCTCGCTCGCTCCCCCTCTCTTCCTACCTCCCTCCTCCTACCTTCGGTCCCCTGGCTGCATCCCCCCATCTCCGCTCACTATCCCTCACTTTAAGTGTTTTTCTTGCTGAAATGGCCCACTTGTGCTTTCACTCCGTTTCTCTCTGTCGCCCTGTCTCTTCTTTTTTTTTTTCATGCAGTGACCCTCCCAACATCTCTCTGTCCCCTAGCTGCATTTAACCTGAAGGGAGAGGTGTAGTCACAACATCACACTAGCATTAGGCCCTGCCTGTGACATGCTCTCCGCTCAAACCTTGTTCCCCTGACTGCACCGGCCAGGGTTTCCTTTGAAGGGACAGTCGCTCCTTGACACACTTTCTCACACACACACACACACACACACACACACACACACCAAGAGAGGAGCTAAAGGAAATGAGTGTGTGTGCCCGCTCGACAGCCAGAGTGACCCTTGTCGTGACCCTGGCATGTCACAACCCTGTGATGCATGTGTCACTTCTTCTCTGCCTCTGACCTTGGTGCTCACGTCTCTGTCACCCAGGCAGAGTAGACACACACACACACACACACACCCTTGTTTCTCACACAAAACACACAAAAACAATCGCTGGTCTTTCCTGTCAACCAAATACTCTTTCTATTCCAAGTTTTGTTTTTTTTGAAGGCCACTGTGTCCGATACGTGGACTAGGGCTGCAACTAACAATTATTTCAATTATTGATTAATCTGGCACTTACGTTTTCAACTCAGCGATTAATCGTTTGATCTACAGAATTTCTTATTTTGTCCGACCAACCATCCAAAACACAAAGATACTATGACACCGTGTCTATACGTGTTTCCTTAAAAACTGACTGAGCTAAAACAATGAATCCATCATCAAAATAGTTGCCGCTAATTTCCCACTGACCGTTTTAGCTCTAATGTGGACACAATTGACTCCAAACAGAACAAGACATATATATATTAAGATTACAGCACAATTAAATCAAACCGCCAGATGTCACTCTGACTGTAGCACAATGGGCCGAACTAAATCAAGCCAGCACAAGACAAGCAAACAGCAATGTGGTTTTAACTAGCGAGGAGATATGCGCTTATTTTGGGCCACAATTGTGTGTGTATGAGTGTACCC